>NC_081432.1:42038255-42338255 GCF_949786415.1 Peromyscus eremicus | reverse complement strand
ACACACCATGTGCCACCTAGTCCCAACATGGTTGTGAAAGTCGAGGCCCAGCAGAAAGGCCCTGGTTGTAGGACCTGGAATAGGTCTCAGGGTAAGGTCAGGCAGACTCAATAGGCTGACTGGAATACAAAATGTGCTGGCCAGGCTGTTATATGGGTCATAGTGCATTCTTGACATCTTCACATTCTCAAGGTGTGGTGTGTGTGTGTGTGTGTGTGTGTGTGTGTGTGTGTGTGTGTGTATGTGTGTGTGCAGAAAGAGAGAGAGAAAACCAAGATTAGCCATCACAAATATTAACCAGAGTGAGTTACTCATGCTCTCTTTGACGATGTATTCACATATATGTATATGCGTGTATTTTTGGTAATCACAAGTTAGGTATTTTTAATTTTTGAGGCTCAGTCTACCTCTAAAAATATATCACATAGTACAGCTGCTGTTTAGAGAACTCAGGTAATCTATGTATATTATTTCAAACTTGTGCCCATCTCATTAAATTAAGCTGCTTTACGCACTTCCAATAAATGTCAAGCATGACTAAAATAATACACAATAGAGGAAATAATCTCAGTTTCAAACCGCACACCTGTTTTATTTGGAGAAGAAAAGCCTCTCCAATTTTTAAAATATAATGTTCAAGAACAGGGGTTCACAACAGATACAATCTGAATATACATTCTCAGAAAAAACATACATAATTACTCCCGAACAACGTGTTCTCCAATCACTGTGCAAGGAAGGGTAATTATAGCACATCTCCAGATCGTTTTCACAGAGGCAGTGGGGTGTGAGTCTGGCCTAGAGGCTCACTGCTAGTTCTTCTATTTGGTGTATGGCCATTTGTTTAATGGTTCCAAAGATCACTTTCATATATAAAAGCGAATAAACAGTTCTGGCAGGTCATGAGAAATAAATGCGCAAAATACTGGGGACCTCCGGGCAAGTTCCGGGTTTCTGTGTCCTGAAACAAAGGGTTGAACAGAGGCACACAGTTATAGAAGAAGCAGGGCACTTTATTGCAGAAAGATGTACTTCCAAGGCAGGAAGCAGGCCATAGCAAAGAGAGATCCTTAGTATCTCAGTGGCCCACTCACTGTACAAAGTATGGGGCCTTTTGTGTCACACTGCATGGGCTTTTTGGCTCATTGCACAGCACATGCTTTCTCAGGCATTCTGTTACGTGCAGTTTCAAGTAGAACTTCATGCATTGCATGTCTCATTAGTGTCTTACGGAGGGGTGTGCATTTTAGCAAAATAATGAGCCTTGAGTGACCTCCAGGCACTCTAGGGTACCCTTATGCCTGACCCTTTAGCCAGATGTGTTAGCCAGACATGCTCATCCTTGACTGGGGTTATCCAGACTTCGTTTTTGCCAACTGGTTTTCTAGTATGCTAATTTTATGTAGGACTAGCCTGACTTTACTCTCTCCCTATTTTCCTGCCTCAAAACCAAGCCAAAAAAAAGAAAAAAGAAAAGTACCAAATATTTGGAATTGACAGTTTCTTCATGTCAAAATAATTTTAAACGTTTCTCATTTCTAATAATTTTAAACATTTAAATATTCCAGTGTGTCACTACTTTAGAAGAGACGGCACCATGTGTGTTAGTTCCTCCTGGTGACTTCCCAAACTGGTTTCTAGTGTGAGAGATAGCATGATGCAGTGGTAGGTAAGAGCAAGGACTAGGAAGTCTAATAAGGTGGGGTTTAAACCCAGCTCTGTGTGGTAGCTTGAACGTAGTTGGTCTCCATAAGCTTATAGGGAGTGGCACTATTAGGAGATGTGACCTTTGTTGGAGTAGGTATGACCTTGTAGGAGGAAGTATGCAACTGTGGAGGTGGGCTTTGAGGTCTCACATATATTCAAGTCACCCCAGTGACCTAGTTCACTTCCTGTTGCCTTTGGATCAAGATGTAGAATTCCCAGCTCCTTGTCCAGCACCATGTCTTGCCTGCTTGCCACCATGTCCCACCATGATGATAATGACTGAACCTCTGAACTGTAAGGCACCCTAATGAACTGTTTTCCTTTATAAGAGTTGCCAAGGTCATGGTGTCTCTTCAAAGCAGTAGACGCCCTAACTAAGACACTCTGATAGTGTGAGAACCAGAATTTGTGTCCATGAAGAGAGGGAGCTGGGAGAACCCTTCTTTCCCTGATGACACACACTTCATTTCTGTTCTCTTTTCACAGGGGGACATTTAAATTACATAGTTGACTGCAGAATTTTGGGAAAATGCACCTGACCATTGTGATCTAATAAGAAGGAAAGGAGAGTTGAGAGGTGGTAGTCTGGTGTCCCATAATTTCAGGCTTCTGATACTACCAGTCAACACAATCAGCGCTTCCAGGGTTACTTCTACCATTTTCTTCTCTGCTGTTCTCAGAGATGACATAAGATATGCATTAATTCCTAATGTTGCTCTTTCTCACAATAGTTCCACCTCACCTAGGATGAGGCATTGTGTCACTTCTGTTTTCTATTTCAACAATTCCTACTATGCCTACAGCACTCATAGGCAGCAAATAGGCTGTGTGGTTCCAATTCCATTATAAAATGTTCTTTTCATCTACCATGTATTCGCTTGAAGAGACTAATTCTTCATGGCTCCTTTAGGTGAAAACCACTCATTACCCATGTTTCGTGTTGGAGAGGATTTGGATGTGTGTGGCATATTTATCTTTTGCCACTCGGCCCTGCTGAAAATATGTCGGGAGACTTGTATTGGTTCCCAGAAACCTCATGCCATCTGTGTGTGTCACTATGAGTCATCAATGTCATCTTTCAATCCAGCACACTCATATTCACTGAGGAACGCAGCACCTGGTTGGACTTCCTCTTCTGTTGCTAAGTCTCTTTTTTTTTTTTTTTTTTGCTTTGCAGGTTGTGACTGCAAAGATGTTACATTTCTTTTTTCACATGAAATTGTTATGGTAAAAGATTTCAACAGACTGTAAATGCATAACCATAGATACATATATTTCACACTCTAATCAAAGCTTAGGAGATATCACAGAAGATGGGATAGAAAGACTGTAACATCAAATAGGGTGGAAGTGGTGTGGACCACTGATTTCCTGGTATGATATGGCTGTTGCACCCTTGAATTCACAATAGCTATGTTTACCTTTGCAAGATCTGTACAAGATTACACATAAACATCCCATCATGGGTAAGAGAGAGTGTATTCGGCCCTACCCTTCCCTCGGGATAGTTACGCAGTTGGTGGAGGAGCAAAGGCATTTTCATTAGTGAAGTAACCACAGGTAAGGTACCACGCTCCTGTAACAACCCCTCTCCCATGTCCCTGTAAGCAACCCTAATAAAACTCATGAAAGTTTTAAAAAGACATGAAAGTAGAATGGGGGCTAGAAGAAGCAGGTAAGAGAGAGTGGGAGGGACAAGGGAAGGTATTGGTGTTGTGAATATGATTGAAATACATTATGTACATGCATGAAAGTGTCATAATGAAACCCATTATTATATATAATTAATATGTGTTAGTAAACCATTTTTAAAAGATTTCAACAGCCAGATGGCAAAATATCAATCATTGGTCATGACAATTTACCATCTAATTAAAAACAATAAGTTCCTACAAGGCTGTCTCACTTCTAGCCTTGAAACAGTCTCCTAATCTAGTTTTTGGTTTCCTGTTGTCTTTCCAGAATACTCTGTGTTACGTTACTTTTTGGGCACAGTTGCCCCCTGTTGGGGATCACTGTTGATGCATGGTGCTCTACCCACGGTTAGGGCAAATGTTGAACAGGGCCTTCTCAGTCATTCATCACAGCATAACAATTTAAAACTGAAAAAATTAAACAATACTTTTTATTTATCCTTTGCAAATTTCAAGCATCTGTATAACATGTTTTGATCATACCAGTCCATCTCTACCTTCCTCTCCCCAGCATCTCCCTCATATACATATGGATATGGGGCCATCTGCTCAGGCATGGGCAAATTATCAGCCGGTATACTATAAAGGAGACGGTCCTTCCCTTAGCAACCATTAACTGTTAATCTAATAGCTCCTCCGAGAAGGATAGGGCCTATGGGGCCATTTCCTTGTTCATACTGGAATCTTAACTGGCCTGATCTTGTTCTGCTTGTGTAAGCTCATAGGTGCAACAGCTTTGTCATGTTTAGAAGTCAGTGTTTCACTGTTCTCCTCTTCACCCTCCCTCCTCTTACATTCTTTCTGCCCACAGTTGCATGATGTTCCTTGGGTATTAGGTGGCTTAATACAGATGATTCATCCACAGCTGAACACTTAGGGTTACTTACACTGGGCACTTGAATTGTCCATGAGTTTCTGCATTAACCATTACCCACTACAACAGAAGCTTCTCTGACCAAAGTTGAGAACAACACAAACCTACTGTTGTAAACATAGTTCGAGAGCCAGTCTACAGCATGACCATTCCACCTAGCAACATTGGCAGGGTACACCTAGAGGGTAAGCCTAGGATCCCTGAAGACTAAGGATGTTGGACATTTCTTTAATGGCTTTTCAGCAGTTTGAGTTTCCTCTTTTGAGAATTCTGTTTAAATCTGTACCTCAGTTTTTTTTTTTTTAATTTGGTTTTTCAAGACAGGGTTTCTCTGTGTAGCTTTGGAGCCTGTCCTGGAACTTGTTCTGTAGATTAGGCTGGCCTCTAACTCACAGAGATCCAGCCACCTTTGCCTCCCAAGTGCTAAGATTAAAGGCTTGTGCCACCACTGCCCTGCTCTGTACCTCATTTTAAAAATTGGATTATTTGTTTTCTTGATGTCTCATGCTTTTTGAGTTCTTTATACATTTTGGATATTAGCTGTCTATTTGGATCTGTAGTTGGTAAAAAACTTTTCTCATTCTGTAGCCTGCTGCTTTATGGAAATGATGGTGTCCTTTACTGTAAAGCTTTTCAGTTTCATGAGGTTCTAAGTATTAATTGCTGTTTTTAGTGTCTGTGCTATAAGTGTTCTGTTCAGAAAGTCTTTTCTGTTCTATATATTTATTGTTTTGATTATTGTGTGTGGAGGGAAATTTATAGTTCTGTCTATTTGGCATTCTTTATGTTTCTTATATTTTGATAGGTATCTCCTTCTTAATGTTGATGGCATTTTCTTCTATGATTTTTGTTGAAAATATTTTCTGTGCCTTTGACCTGGGTTTCTTCTCCTTCCTCTATTCCTATGATTCATAGACCTTTGTTTTTTCATAGTGTCCCAGATTTCCTGGATATTTTGTACCTGTTTCTTTCTTTCTTTTGATTTAACATTTTGTTTGACTTAGGTATCCATTTCTTCTATTGTGTCTTCAATGACTGAGATTATTTATTCCATCTCTTGTATTCTGTTGGTGAGTCTTGCCTCTGAGTTTCCTGTTTGAGTCCTTAGATTTTTCATTCCCAGTTTTCCTACCGTTTGGGTTTCCTTTATTGATTTTAATTCCACTTGCATGTTTTAAACTCTCTTCTTCATTTCATTCCACTGTTGTCATTTTTATAGATTTCTTTAATGAATTTATTCATTTCCTCTTTAAGGACCTCTATTGTAATCATAAAGCTATTTTGAAGTCCTTGTCTTATGCTTTAGCTATATTGCATTTCCCAAGGCCTACTGTAGTAGAGTTTCTTGGCTACAGTGGAGACCTATCATCGTGGCTATTATTGATTGTGTTTTTGCAAGGTCATCTAGACATCTGGGTTTGGGATGATTGTAATTCTAGTTGCTTATATCAAGTCTTCCCTTTGTTGGGTAGGTGTTTCATTCCTTGGTTTCTGTTGTCCTTTGGTTCTTAGGAGAGTTTGGTGACTGGGCTACCCGGTAGGGAATGATTCTGAGATCCTGCCAGGTGTGGCCTCTAGGGGTCCTAGTTAGTATATGTTTCTTGGTATTGGGAGCTGACACTAAGGGATGGAGATGGGTAGAAGGAGGGTGCTGAGGAGGTCTACAAGAGGGAGGAAACCATAGTGTGCCACCAGGATCTGCTTAGTTCCCTGGGAATGGGGGCAGAGGGTGAGGAGAGGCCACAGCAGGTAGTCTGCTATAGAGCAGAGATGAGACTGGGAGATTGGGTTTAGAAAAAGGAAGGGAGAATGAAGGCCTGAAAAGTGTGTCTGTTTCCCTTCAAAATGTATAGTTTGAAGAGAAAAAGAGCACCAGGAAATTTGATGTTGGAGCTGTGCCTCCTACTGAAAGAGTTAAGTAGAAATGAAATAAATAAGTAATAAAGGGGTTTGTGCCCTCAGAGTGAGATGCCACACAGCTAATTCTGCAGCTTGTGAAAAGAAAAGGCCTAATGAATTATTTGTTCCTAAAGAACACCAACACCAACAACAATTCAACAATGGTAATTTATGCTAATTTGTTGATATATTCTAGCTTTGTCAACTGACCTATCAATGCTACTTATGCACCTTTATTCTGAGTTTAGACATATTAGGTATTGAAGCTATTTAATTTTTTTTTAAAGGTATGATCATTTATTTGTTATCCTTAAAGACTTAGTTTTGACTGGACTCAGACTTAGAAGTAGAAGCTCTCAGAGAGGACAGCCTACATCTCTTGGCAATCTGTTCCTGGCGCTTTTCTTTGGCTTCATTCTCTTGGCCAAAAGTTTAGCATATTCTGCAGCCTCCTCCTTGTTTTTCTTGCTTCGTTGTTTCTTTAGAGCAATACGACGACATTTGTGTTGCAGGACACATGGAGTAACAAGACGCTGAATCTTGGGTACTTTGGTCCTGGGCTTCTGACCTTCTTTGTTCAACGGCTTTCTGACCACATATTGGCGGACATCATCTTCTTTAGAGAGATTAAAAAGCTTTCAGATTCTGCTAGCTCTTTTAGGTCCCAACCGACGAGGCACAGTAGTATCTGTCAGTCCAGGAACATCCTTCTCTCCTTTTTTTACAATGGGAAGGTTGAGAACACTCAGGTTGGCATCCACATTGCATCCTCGAACAGACTTGCACTTCCTCTCTCCAGTTCTTCTTGGTCTATAACAAGATGCCCCTTACTCAACAGCAGGCACACTCTGCCGTGGGTCAACACGCCTTGCTTCATTGGAAAACCTCGCTTGTCATTCCCGCCACTGATTCGGACCACATAGCCCTTCCACTCTTCACCCAGAGCATCAGCAGCCACTTCTGTGGCCATGCGCTTCTCGTAGAACGTACGAAGCTTGCGCTCACTGTCCACTTCAATGAGTTTCTGACAGCGGGTGGCGAGAAGGAGATATTCAGCTTCATCTTGACACGGCCTACCGCCTAGGAGGCGCCACGGAAAAGAGCGCTATTTAATATTTTTTAAGGACTATTTCTAAGTCTTGATTTTTCTCTATTTAAGATTCTTGAAGATTGTAATTTTCTCCACCATATCTCCCATTTTAAAATCGAACCTTTCCCAATTTGGGGTTCAGTAATGCTCCTTCACAAATAGAGTCAGGCCATGCGATCCCTGTGAAGAAGTCACAAGCATGTGGTTGTATCTATCAGCCGCAGTGCATCCTGAAGTACGCTGACTTGTGTGGTCTTCATTTGATGCTCACTCTGCTCACCTGGACGCAGTACTGCACCACTTCTCAATTGTGTACTCTGCTTCCTTTGCAGAAACCTGTGGGAAAATGGTGCCAGATTCCAGGCACCCCCCCACACCCAGAAAAATGTCTTGCTCTTTCTTGTGATGCTTGAGCTCATTTTCCCTATGATTATCTTACTCAGTAGAAATATAGCTGTACTCATTTGCTTATTTTAGTTTTAGCTTCTTGGTTTTCTGTTTTAGTCCTATCTCATTTCTTCTCCTTGATATTTTTCACCCTTGTTAGTTTTGATTTACTTAATATATAGAAGATTGGCATGCTTCTAAAAAGTTACAATTGTATACAAAGTTCTTTATAAAGACTGGCACTTCAGCCTTACATGCAAAGTAACTCTTTCCCACCCACTATTTGCATGTAACAATGTAGTATTTTTTTTTATAACGAAGGCACATGTTCATGTATTTTTCTTTATAAGCAAAAGTAAACATAAGCTGTGTTGTGCTTTGTTTAGTTCCCTTAATATTTTTGAAAACATTCCACATAATGCGTTATTTTACATTAATGTGTTGAGTGAAATTTAATTGCCAAACAATTAAAAATAACACAATCATTCAACAAAAGAGGCTATTTGAATTCCAGTTAGAACAGACGCCTTGTTTAATCCATACATTCAAATACCAGTGCTTTAAGAGGCCTGTGAACCCTGTGTGAATTTGATGTTCTGGCTGGGCCTTTCCTTTGGCCTCTTTCTATTGGAAGTTGATGATGCTTTCCTAGAAAAATTAAGAACACAGTCCATGTGTTTATCAAACTAAGGTGTCAATTATTTAAGTTAATTCTAAAATTTCATCATGTCAGCATAACTATATTTAAAAATTCTCATGAAAATTATAGAAGTCATGGGTTCACCTTTATTTTTTAATTTAAGTACTTTGAATTTCTTTCTAGTTTTGGTATTTTAAATTGCTTGAGTGTTGGTTTGTGGGTCATTACAAACTCATTTTGCCTGTGAAGGACAAGTATAATGTTTTGCTCCCATAAAACATGGAGCTTACATTTTTCAAGCTCTTTGTAAGGAGAGAGAGAGAAGTGAAAAGTGTCCTCATGGACAACACATTTCAATTATTTTATCTAGATCCAGTGTGATTGAGTTTACTAGGACATAATCACTCAGTTATTGAAACAAGATTGTACACCCACTGAAGTTGTTCAGTTTCTCTAGTCAGAAAACATGGAGATGTATTGGTTTAGTATGAATGCTTTGATTGAAAAATGAGTATAGATTAATACAATACAAAGATGCATCTGAGATTATATCTCTCAGTGTGAAATCAGGCATTGCTTGTATTACTAATATCTCTCAGTTGTAGGCAATGAGCTTCAGATTCCTGGACTTCTATCATGTAGAGAATGATTGAAAGACGATAGATCAGAAGCCTGAAAGCAGAGATTCTAGTCCTTGTGTCTGAAGGATTTGACTAAGTGACCTCCTTGGAAGATATTCTTGACATAGAATAAGGAGGACAGTGAGGGTGTCAGAGAAGCATGTGAAAGAAACCAGTTGGCCAAGAGGAAGATCAGACACCTTTCTGACCAAGGCCAACAAGCAACAGAACACGTGTGGAGCAATCACTGTAGGAAAATGTATGAGAAAATGAATGCGTGCTAAGGACCCATAAGGCATTAGGACCTCAACGGAGGTGTAGCGCTGTTGAGCGTCTATCATTTTCCCACCTCTGGTCTTTTATCTTTTGGAAGTGTGTGTATAGAGTGTCTGCTTTTATTTCTACCTCTGTCTCTATTCATGTTTTTTGTTTTAGGACACAAGAAACTGGGCATTCCAGTGGCTATCTCCAGACTCTAGTATTCAAGGATAACACCCTGAACATAATCTTGTCTAGTTCTCTGATTTATGGATTTCCCTGAGGAAGATATTAGAAAGGAAATAATGATGTGGGATTAGCAATTATTAATTTGCCAAGAAAGACATTTAAATCTTATTAGTGATGATTGCCAATGTCCATAAAAGAAAGAACATTTTAATACGTGCAATGATGGATTCTGGTTAAGTATATAGAATAAATTGAATAAATAATTGCCTGTTGATTGAGCAAAGAAATACAGCTTCATGAATACAGAAGACTTTAGTGAATACATTAGGAGGAATGTTTTTCTGTTTTATCTCTGTCTTTTTCTTCTGTCCATCTCATATTCACAGAGAAGATTTTTTTTTAAAAAAAGACACATAATTTAAAATAAGAATACATTGTATGACTGTGTGAGTGGCAATAAATATTGGCCAGAAGAAGATTTGTTTGTCATGTGGATCCCTCACTTTGAAGATCTTGACTTCCCATCAGACGAATACCTCAGGAATGAACCCCATGCCTGCAGTAAGGAACTAGAAGAGAAGAAAACGCCAAGAAAACCTGAGGGGCAGGATAATGGAGTGAGGGGAGAATGAACAGAAGGATAATCTGCATATGTTGATGTAGACACTCTGTTGACTGTCTTAATTCATAGAGAAGAAAACAAACCATTTGTACTATAACTGAGATTGTTTTTGGAGGAGGCTATGGTTTGTGTGGAGTTCAAGGTGAGGATGCTATGGGCATAAAGTAAGGATGACATGACTTAATTATTTTAAACATTTTTCTCCTAGTTGAAAGTTGGCTAGCATTTGCAACCCAGCAACGCAGAAGTATTTCTAGTTTGTTGCAGTCAGGTGCTCGTGTTCCCATATACATTTTCTTCTCTGCTTCTGCTACTTATTCTGTCTTTTCCATCTAGATCAATTACAAATATTTTATTTATAATTACCTTTGTATGTATGTGCCTGTATGTGGGCTTGTGCATGAGCATGCCCATGCCCACGAAGCCCAGAAGAGGGCACCAGATTCGTTAGAGTTGGTTTTACAGACAGTTGGGTGTTCCTGATATGTGTGCTGGGAAGTGAACTAGAGTCCTCCATAAGAGTGATTTAAGCTATTCATCACCGTCTCTCCAAGTTCATGATTTTTATTCATTTTTAAAGATTCACCCCAAATTTAACTTCTCCATACAGCCTTAATTAACTTATCTTTCTAAGTTTTATGCCCTTTCTTTGTGCTGTCAGAGCATTCTTGTCATTTACCCTTTTGTTATCCTGAATCATGCTTCTTTTGTTTCAATTATTTGTCTTTTACTCAAAGTGGCTGACAGTCCAAGCTGTATCTTAGCTTCTCTTCTTCCTCTTTTCTTACTGTTGAACAACTAAATACTACTTCAAATCCATGAGCTTTTATGCCTGTAATTCCTTCTCACTATAATTGCTTTCTTCTAATTAGCTAGGAAACTTCTTATTATTTTCAATAATATTCCTTATATTAACAGCTGCATGAAGTCTTTCTTGACCTTGTCTCTCACCGCAGTAAACGCAATAATTTAGTCAACTGCTTTAATTTTGTACCTGAAGCTAAAGGATATTTTTCAAAATGATAAAATTGGGCTTTTCACACAAATATTAAAAATACATATGAAATAGTTTATCCTCCAGTTAATAAGCAAACTATGAGCATTTTGTAACCACTTCTGATGAGAGGTAGATTTATAGAGATTTACGTATATGAAAATTCACCAGCATTAACATAACAGGAGCCACTGTGGCAAGAATATTTCACCACGACTGTTCTACTTCTCTCTCTACTGACCTCGAACATTCTAGTATGGATAACAATGCACAGTTGCATCAGTTACTTTCCTTACCGCTGTAACAAAATGCCTTTCTTAAAAAAGCAATTTAATGAAGAAGGAGCTTATTTTGGCCCTCAGTTGACATTACAGCCCACTAGGACGCGAGAATACACGGCTGCAGGAGCCTGAGGCAGCTGATCGCATCTTGGCTGCAGCGAGGAAGCTTGCTCTCTCTTCTTTACTCGGTCTAGTGTGCAGCTCACAGAATGGTTCCACTCATAGTTAGGGTTCTATGTTTCCATAACAGTGAACCTGATCTAGATAATCTCTCACAGACATGCCTAGAGATTCGCTTCCGGGACAATTACGATGGTCAGTGTTCCTTGTGAACTTGACAGAATCTAGAAGTGTGAACTTGGGAGAAGAGCTTCTGGGCATGTCTGTATGGGATTGCCTTATTTATTTTAACTGAGGTGGGAACCCATCCTCTGGTGGTGGCACCATTACCAGAACTGGTGTCCTGAACTGTATAAAATGGGGAAACCAGGCTGCTACACTAGCGCGCATGCCTCACTTGCTGTCTTCTTCCTATTGTGAACTTAATGTGACCAGCAGCTTCAAGCTCCTCTTGTTCCACCATGACAGGCTCTATCTTGAACTGTGAGCTGAAGCAGACTTAACTTTCACTTCAGTTGTCTTTTTTGTTTGTTTGTTTGTTTTGTTTTTTTCGAGACAGGGTTTCTCTGTGTAGTTTTGGTGCCTGTCCTGGATCTCACTCTGTAGACCAGGCTGGCCTCGAACTCACAGAGATCCGCCTGGCTCTGCCTCCGGAGTGCTGGGTTTAAAGGCGTGTGCCACTACTGCTCGGCCACTTCAGTTGTCTTGTCTGGATATTCTATCACTGTAATAGGAAGAAAAATGATGACAGGCATCCTATCAAGTTGTCAGCCAAGGTTACCATCACACTAACCATCTACACACTACTAGAGACATACCTGTGATCTCTTTAGCCACATGAAAGTTACTCACATTTTCCCCACCTTTAGTGATTGTTTTTAAATTTACTCTTGAAAATTTGTTTTTAGGACTTTTGGCTTGGAGGAAACTAATGAGCATTTTGTTTGGTCACCCCAAATGCAGGTTTTTTCTGACATCATTCACCTCGACCAGATGAGGTCAAAGTCATGTACTTGAGGCATACTGGAGCAAGGTTGGTGCTACATCTACCTTGGCCCCCAATATCCATTTCCTGGGCCCATCTCCAAAAGAGGTTGGTGATGACATTGTCAAGGCAACACATGATTGGGAAGTTCTGAGGATGATGGTGAAATTAACTCTCAGAACAGACAGGCCAAGGCTGAGGTTGCCTCTTCTGCCTCTGCCCAGATCATCAAAGCCCTCAAGGAGCCACCAAGAGACAGGAAGCAGCAGGAAAACATAAAACACAGCAGGAATACAACTTTGATGAGATTGTCAACATTATTTGATAGGTATGATCTTTAGCCAGAGAACATTCTGGAACTATTGAAGAGATCCTGAGTACTACATAGTTGGTAGGCTGCAATGTGTATGACTGCCATCTTTAAGACATCATAGACGACATCAATAGCACTTTAGTGGAATGCTCAACTAATTAAAAAGTAACAAGAGACTATGTATCACTTGACTATGTAGCACTCGTAACAATTGTTAGAAAGTCTTATTAATAAAAACAAACCCAGAGCCAGGTATTGGGGTGAATGCTGAAAGATCAGAGAAGCAGAACAAGCCACAGTAATTTCACCTTGCCAATTCCTCAGCTGATCCTGTTTCCTCAAACTGGAAGCCTCTGTGTCCTCAACCAAATGCATCTCAGCTGAACTGCTGCTCAAAAGCCTAAAAGCTTAACCAGGCTCTAGTTCCTGGTCCTCATGCCTTAAATACTTTTCTGCTTTCTGCCATCATTTCCTGAGATTAAAGGCTCTTGTTACCATGCCTGGCTATTTCCAGTGTGGCTTTGAACTCACAGAGATCCAGACAGATCTCTGCCTCTGAAATGCTAGGATTAAAGGCGTGTGTGCCTCCATTTTCTGGCCTCTATATCTAGTGGCTGTTCTATTCTCTGACCCCAGATAAGTTTATTAGGGTGCACAATATTTTGGGGAACACAATATCACCAAAAGACTATTTCAAGAAATGTTCATCTGGCAAAAAAAAAATTATTTTCATATTCCTCCCCTCCTTACCACACTCTAACTTCACAGTAAAGAAATTTGACTCTAAACTTTTCTATTTTATTAGAGAATTTCTTCTTTTCCCCTTTAGTTCAAAACAGGCCTCAACAAAGAAAAGTAGTTAATAACTGAGCATTTAAACACTGGATGACTACACTTCACAATAATCTATTATGTATTTTATGAAGATCTGGGAGACAGAATTGTGAAGTCTCCAAACAAAAATATAAGGACAGGAAACTGTCCTTAGTGAACACTGCATGCATATTTTGAGATAGCACACTGTACCCAAATTAATGCATATAATATATAAATATATAATATATATATAAAAAATATAAAAATAATATAAAAACAGTGTGAGTAACTCTTAGACTCAATTGTAAGAAAGCATTGGAGAAATGGCACTTTGTTTTTCTAGTGGTACTATTTAACTCCCAAGTATAGACAGTTTCTTAGAACAGAAGAGTCTTCAAGGAACTTGACCACAAAGGAAATTAACTGGAGTTAGCTATGGTAAAGGTAGTCCTGAGCACAATAGTTTTTAAAGAACACACTACAGGCCAAGATCTTTCAATGTAGTTTTGTTTTACTTAAGTTTGAGACCGAATCATTATTATCAGAGTCCTTCGAAAGAAAGGGTGAAGAGGCCATGAGAGATTATACAGCCTTATGGTCTATATTATGGCAGAAGTCCAGCACATTTGGGTTCTGAAGTAGATAGCTTATTTGTTTGTGTCTGTCTGTCTGTCTGTCTGTCTATCTATCTATCTATCTATCTATCTATCTATCTATCTATCTATCTATCTATCGTCTGATGAAGTCCAGGCTAACCTCAGATTTGCTATGTAGCTGAGATTGTCTTTGAACTCCTGAACCACCTGCATCTGCTTCCCAAATGTTGGAATTATAAATATAAACCACCACCATACTTGGCTTTTGAGTTTGAACAGTTTTCCATTCTGTTTGGGAGTGGTCTGAGTACAGGGAGATTTGCCTGAAGGAGAGCTTGTCAGATTTTGTGTGTCGGGCTGTAATTACTGGGAACTTGTAGTCTACGCATCATGATTCAGTATTTCAGTAGTCAGATAGGTAAAGCTGTGCAAATCATCTCTCAAACAACATCAGAGAGCTGTTGAGTTATTACTGTTTGTACTAATAACCAAGAGTACTAGATAATGTAAACACCTTATTGTTTGTTTTCAAATATACTGTCAGTTAGTTGAATATAAAATGTGGCAGATGATATCTTATCACTTTATTGTACTGCTTTCTTTTAGTGGTAGAAGGGAAATTTTATTTTTATTTATTTATTTATTTATTTATTTATTTATTTATTTATTTGTTTTTTTTTGAGACAAGGTTTCTCTGTGTAGCCCTGGCTGTCTTGGAACTTGCTCTGTAGACCAGGCTGGTCTCGAACTCACTGAAATCCACCTGCCTCTGCCTCCCAAATCTGGGATTAAAGACATGTAACACCACTGCCCGACTGAAGGGAAAGTTTATTAAGAAAGAATATTTTCAAAGAAGGACATGAGTCTGATCTAGGGCAAATGCTAGAGACTCAATGGCAAAGGATGAACGAAAGATTGAGGCCTTTGGGTCACTCTCACAGCACACTCTCCTTGCTCATGCTTCGTCTCATGTTAGACTTGGCGGTGTTCAGTTTCCAGTTCTCTCTGTAGTAAAATATTTTAGAACACTTTTCAATAATAACATTATATAATAATTACATGGTTCTAGATGTCTCTCTGTTATTTTCTTACTTAAACCTCAAAACAGTATCAAAACAACAGTGCAGTATAACATATGAGTTTTGGTGTATGAAGTGGTGAAGCTGGGATTCGAGCACACAGACTGGCTTTAAGACTGCATGAACAGCCTCATAGCCAGACCATACTGAGTCATTCTGATTTACACTGGACAAGAATATCCTCTTTCTTTCTTTTTCTCACAAAGAAATTATACTTCATTCGTAAGGTACATTTAGCCTGGAGTAGACACTTTGTTCTTTCTGCTCCTTCTTTGGGTAGGCAGAGGGTTCTTTTATGAAGTAAATCAGTGTTAAGTTGTCAAGAAAATGAGACAGAACAGGAGCTATTAATAGTAAGACCAAAATAGCTCATTTAACAAGTGGTAATGCAGTGGACTGGAAGCAAGTCTAAAGGAAAATATAGCTAATAAGATAGCTTTACTGTTGAATGTTGTTAATTTTAAATACCAGCTATAAACCATAAATAATAAAATTAGTGGCAACAGTTAGGATCTTTATAAAGTTTAGTGCAACATCACATCTGAGCCACTATTCCTTAAAAATATGTATTGAATATTTTATTTATTTGTGTGTGTGTGTGTGTGTGTGTGTGTGTGTGTGTGTGTGTGTGTATGTGTGTGACATGCGTGCCAGTGCCTGTGGAGTTCGGAAGGTTACACCAAATCATCTGGAACTGAAGTTATAGGCAGCTCTGAGCCATCTGACATCTGACATGGGTGTTAAGAACTGCACACTGGTTCTCTGGAGGAGCAGCAAGAGCTCTTCATTGCTAAGCCATCTCTGCAGTCACATCTCTTACTCTTATTAATAGTGTGATCTTCATCTATTTCCTCACCTGTATAACAGAGATACCAAGTACCTACATGTAGGAAAAAAGAGAAGAGAACTGAGGTGTTTGTTGAAGTATTTAGTTAAGGTCTGGCATGTAAATGCTTCATCCTAGCTCTTATCACATATGAAGTGTTCTTGCTTAGTGGCCTAGCTTCTTTTCCTGTTGCTGTGACAAAAATACCCCAACAAAGGCAATGTAAGGGAAAAGGTTTGTTTTGGATTATGGTTCAAGGGTGCAGTCCATCTTGGCCAAGATGTCCTGGCAGCAGGAGCCCGAGTAGTCTGGTGATGTTGCCCTTGGAGACAAGATGCAGAGAATGGTGACTTGTGTTCAGTTCACTTTCTTGCAGTTCAAGATCCCAGCCCAGGGAATGGTGCCTCCCACCATGAGGTGGTCCCACTTCAATTACATTAAGAGAATCTTTCAAAGGTTTACTTAGAAGCTGATCTCTCTGGTGACTCTAGATCTTTTTAAGTTGATGATTTTGCAGTGAGAGGTTTTAACCTCATAGTTACGCTGAAAACCCAAGTGGAAGCAGTTCTGGAAATGACACTAATTGCGACTACAAGATAAAAAGCCAGCAACTCCAAAGCACCAGAATGGGCTGAGATCTAAATCCTACATGATGGAGAACACTGCTGCTAGTCACATGACAGGACAGCACAGGGCCTGGGATGGGACATGATTCATTCTTAGAATTCCCTTCACATTTCAAAAACTTCCCCTCAATAAGTGAAATGGGATTTAATAAATAAAACCAAGGAAGTGCTTTCCTTTAAAGATGATTCCACTTGTATCAAATAATCCAAGAAAGTATCCAAAAACAATAAAATTACATTGTATTGTCCATTAAAACATTGAAGTGTGTTCTCTAAGTGTGATGTGTGTTTTGCCAACCTCCAGTTCTATAGGAATTCACCAATTTGGGATAAAGTATCCACTACATGTCCAGTTTGATCCCAAAGCTGAATTTTCAGATGAATAGTTGGAATTGAAAATAATTGTAAATACAGAACAAATTAGCTAATTTCTTTAGTAATTTAGAGATTTATCTTAATCAAATATGGTATTTCAGAATCTAGTTTCAAGATTCTCTACATACTTACTGTTTGGGGAATAAGTTCTTTTTTTGTATTTTCACATTTATATATTTTTATTCGATCGCTCTTGTGCATTCATACGTGCTATGGCACACATGTGGTGACTGGTTAGAGGACAGCTTGTGGGAATTAGTTCTCTCCTTCCATCAGGTGGATTCTGGGGACCAAATTCAGCTTGTTAGGCTTTGTGGCAAGCATTGCTACCTGGTGAGCTAAATCACAGCCTGGATTTAGTTTTTTTTCTATGACATAATTATGTTCTTGGTTTAGTTCCAGGTGGAAAAAATTTAAATGATGCTCAAAAATTTCCAATGAATTATAAAAAGGCAAACAATTATATTGGGGAGGACATTTTTTAAAATAAAATAATTTATTCCTCACAATTGCTTTTTAGATTTTTAGAGGATCCTAATACATTGTAGATCGAAATTTTGATCCTTAATTAGTTTTAATCTCATGTTAAAAGAACCAAAAAAATTATAAAGCTTTGGAGGAAGTGATGATGTACAACTTTATCTCATTGTCAGTATATATACTGTATTTATATTGTTTCAAATAATAGAAAATGATTAATTTTTTCAAAATTTCTTTCACTAAATAAACTTGAAAGAAACATATGACTCAAAGAGGACAATTTTTATAACTATAGAACAGTATTTAAATTTTTAAAATAGAGCCCCTCTATGTTGCTGGATATTTTATACATTGTGTGAAGATGTTTTACCTTGCCTGCCTACGGCATCTGATTAGTTTATAAAGAGCTGAATGGCCAATAGCTAAGCAGGAGAGGTTAGCCAGGACTTCCAGGCAGAGGAGCTCTGGGTTAGAATCTGGTGTGGTGGGAGATGCCAGTGAAACACTGAGGAAGTCGCATGTACAGAATGGAGGAGAGGTAAAAAGCCATGTGGCAGAATGTAGATGAATAGAAACAGGTTAATTTAAATTGTAAGAGCTAGTTGGGAACAAGCCTAAGCTAAAGACCAAGTTTTCATAATTAATAATAAGTCTCCCATTATTGGGGAGCTGGCGGTCCCAAAAGGAAGTCTAACAACACCTAAGAAAAAAAGAGTACATGGACATTTTGAATGACACATGATTAAGGCCACTTAGAGGAAAGTAAGTTCAAATTCTTTAGCTTCCTAGTAATAAATGAGAAAAGTTTGGCTCATTGATAGTAAATAGATGCAGAAAACTGATGTAGCCAGTTAACCAACAAGACATACTGAGATGAGGAATTAAAGAGACTAACTATAAAATTAATTACTTAAGAAATTGTTTTATTAAAATGTCAGTAAAAAAGCTCAGTGACTCTGCTATGAAAACAAATGGTTCTTAAAAGGAAGAGAGTTACTGTAGCATATACTGCAAATTATCCGTGGCTTTGGACACCATTCCTTATTTCTCAACTAATTTTACTGTGTTTATGAATTCAGTGTTGGTGCAGTCATATTTCAGTCATCCAGTCAAACCATATGTCCTTTAAATAAGTTATTTAACAAACTGAATACTGAGTTTCTTAGCTAATGTAGAATTGATGGATTAATAAGACAGTTCATATCCACACACAAATATGGTGATATTTTATTTGTGCTGAAATGTGATTTTATTTGTATGTTAATAAATAAAAGTGCCTGGGGGTCAGAGCTAATAACAAGCCATTTAGCAGAAGTCTGGCAGTGGTAGCACATGCTCTTAATTCTGATCACATGGCAGGCAGTCTGTGTGTTCAAGGATACAGCCAGCTTGGAGACACACGTCTTTGATCTCAATATCAACCATAGAGACCTGGAGGTCTGTATAAATAGGCAGTGATGAGGAGGTCATGTGGTTGTGTTTACAACCAATGAGAAGGCAGAACAGAAAGTCAATAAAAAGACAGACACACAGGAAGTAGCTCTCTTTCTTAGGGGAAGGACGGCAGCGCGGGGGGGGGGTGGGGTAAGAAGGTGGTCTTGGTCTCAGCTCTTAGCTACTGCTCTCTGACCTCTGGGGCTTTTAACTCTGCATTTGTCTCTGTGTTTCTTATTTAATAAAACCATTCAGAATTATATCTACACACAAATGTACATGTTTTGAGACAGTGTCAGTGTTACATACTATGTAGCCCCATGAGCCTGGAATTTGCTATATAAATCAAAGTGACCCACTACTCACAGAACTCCAACTGCCCCTGCCTCCCAGGTGCCCAGATTAAAGGCATGTAGCACCATGCCTGGCCAAGTATCTTTTAAGATAGAAGATCATGAAATATAAAGCTTATCTACAGCAAAATATATACTGGGACTTATAACACTTTATATTGGTTACTATTCCTGAAGTTTGTCAAAACAGTTGTATGTGATGTCAGAAGGAATGTTCAAAATCCTATGAGTTTGCTAGAATATGAATAGAATTGGATTTTGGTGGTATTGTAATATTGCCCAAACCACCGAAATTCGAAAATAGCATACCTCATAGAGAGTTAGAGATTCTAACCTGGAGAGACTGGTGAGTGTTAATTTCAGGAACAGTAGGTTATAGAAATACACCAGTAAATCACATTACAAACAGGATTCACCTATTTTGTTCCTTCTCCTTCCTCATCTTCTCCCCATTTCCCTAACTACTCCATTATTCTTTCACCCCACATAGCCTCCTTGTAGCTTTCATGTTCTTGATGTTCTATCACCCTTTCCTCTTTCTCAGCAATTCTTTTCCCCCTCTTGTGGTCTACTCACTAGTGTCACAACCTATACCCACACTCAATTGCTCTTGTACACATATATTGACATTTTAAGTTAAAATATTCACATGAGAGAGGACACATAATTTTCATCTTTCTGAGTCAGAATTATCTTGCTTAATATATTATCCAGATCCATCCCCATTTTTTGGGGGCAGATTTCATGATCCCATTTATGTTTACAGTTGAACACAATTTTATTTTCTATGTGCACACATTTTTCTTATCCATTAATCTGATGGACATCTAGGCTGCCTCTATTTTCCTGTTATTGTGAATAATACAGCAATAAATGTAGATGAGAAAATATCTCTGTGACAGGGTATAGAACCCTACCATAGAGGTATATGCCCAGATGTGGCTTAGTCAGATTTTGTGGAAGCTCTATTTTTACATTGTTGAAGAACCTTCACACTGATTTTCACAATAGCTGTTCCTATGTTGACTTCCCTCAGCAGTGAATAAGCATTCACCTTTTTCTTCATCCTTGACAACATTGCTGTTTTCTCTTTTTCTTGATGATAGCCATCCTGACTGGGATGAAATCGAATCTCAAAGTAGTTTCCATTTTCATTTTCTTGATAACTCAGGGTTCTGAACACTCTTTTAAATGATTATTGATAATTTGCACTGTGTCTTTTGAGAACCATCTGTTTGATTAGCCCATTAGTTGATTGGCAGTTTCATTTTTTTGGTAGGCATTTTTTAAAAAAATTCTTTTGTCTTTTCAGTTGTGAGCCTAGCCGTTAATGACTGAGCTGTCTCTACAGCCCTACAATTCTTTATATATTCTAGATATTAAACCCGGACTGAAGCACAGCTCGCAAAGCTCTTGTTCCACTCTGCAGGCTGTCAGTTTGCTTTGCTGATAGATATCTTGCTTTGTAGAATTTTTTTAATTTCCCATAGCCCTATTTGTTAATTCCTGGGGCTATTTTGTGTATTATTGAAGTCCTGTTCAGAAAGGTCTTGCCTATACCTATATCTTGAAGTGTGTTTCCTCTAGCAGTTTCTGTGTTTTAAATTCAGGTCTTTAACTCACTTAGAATTGATTTTTGTGCCGGGTGAGTGATAGGGATCTAATTTTATTCTTTTATAGATGGGTATTCAATTTTGCTAGCATCACTTATGGAGCAGAATGACTTCTGCCACCCCAGTGTATTTTTGACACCTTTGTAAAAAATTACAAGAGGGGAAGGTGAGGGGGGTGAGAGGGGGGAGAACAAGGGAATCGGTGGCTGATATGTAGAACTGAATTGTATTGCAAAATAAATAAATAAATAAATAAATAAATAAATAAATAAATAAATAAATTAGAGAGGATCGCTACACAATAAATGTTAGAAAAAAATCTGTCTAAAAATTATTTAAAAACCAGGGTGTTCAAATCTTGTCTTGGCAACATAAGAGTTTGAGGAGGCCAACCTGGGGTATATGATATTCTGTCTCATCCAAACAAGTCAAAACATTCACAAAACATGGACAATGAAAATTTCCCTTTCTCTACCAAACCAGTCATATCAGAACATATAAGCCATTAGGAAAAAGAACAACAATGAAATAGTAGGCAGTATAATCTCAGTCAAATGAAGTATTTAATATTATCCAATGTAATGTTTCAGCTCTACAAATACAGCATTTTACAATGTGGTTTGGGGAACTGAACAACTTGGCACACCTCTGTTATTCTGCAAAGGTGTAAAAATAGCAGCTCCTATAATTTTTTAGCATAGCTACTCTGCCCCTCTGTGAATCTGTTTTCTATGTCAAGCAGGACATTTTCCTCTCACACTCATTTACACTTTGGTTGAATATCTCTTCTTGCTTCATGTGTTCTTCTATTTTAGCAGCAGTTCACCATAGAAGAGCAGGGTGATAGAAGACTCTTCACGTAGCCATGGACATCTCTATTTCCCTAGTTCTTGATGGCAGGCATCTACTTGAGACACAACTATAGTGGGAACGTCCCCACCATAGCTCCTGTGTCTCTGGGTCTTTGTAACTGATATAGTAGCTGAGACACACATTGTTACATATCACTGAAAAAAAAACAACACAGGGATATCTATGTACTATAGAAAGGAATGTGGGAGTTCAGCCATTTTTACATCACTGGAAAGAAAAACTGTTTGGAATAGCATGAATATGATACAGATATTGTTTCCAGAGTTTTATAACTCAAGTGAACCTTGAGAGAAAGTGTTTAGCAGTCACACTCAGCTTTGGGGTGTGCTAAAAGCTTCACTACTGATGAGTTCCTCTAAATAGCAGACCTTGGTCCTGATTAAAACCTCACCCCGCTATTGCTATATAAAATTTCTTTTGTTCGTAACTGTGCACACACGGATATACTTTGTACTTTTATGCTCTGCAGTATAAATGCTGGAACAATTTTGTCTATTCTTTTCTCCAGGAATGAATGCTACTTTACATTGTATTAGTGCTGCATTAATGGATTTTATAGGAATTTATTTGAGTAAACTATTTGAATTTTCCCCAAAGAGATCTGAAATATGTAGTTTTATTGTTACTTTGGGGAAGTATAAATAATAAGTTTGGTCATAAAATTTTAGCTGTTTGAAGCATTTGATTTTAATTTCTGCTGCCTTGAACATCTGCTTCTTGTAATGAATTAAATTATATTGCTTGTGTTTAACCAGACAATCACTTGCCTATGAATGAGGAGTAAAGTCCTTATAGGAATGTTTGAGAAACACTTAACCCTGTTAGATCCAGGCAGTCTCCTTATGGCATATTTTAGAACATTAGGAACAGTGCTCAGGGTTTTTCAATTTAATCTAGAAAACTGGCTTTTCATTTCACTAACTGTATTTCTAATTCAAATATTTATGTGTAGCTAACTATAGCTTTATGATATGAAGTTAAGCAATGGAGAATTAGATAATTTTAATAAATGTTGCTTATTAGTAAAATACTCTTGCTCTGATTATACACATAGATGAAACTGTGTTCTCCACAAATCTTTATGCTTAAGTCTGAACCTCAAATGTGATAGTTTAAGAAATGTTGGGAGGTAATTCAGATGTGAGAGTGAAATGTCCATGGGTTGTATCAGTGTCCTTATAGGAGAGTCAAGAAAGTTCCCTTGTTCTTTTTTAGTCATCTGATGACTCAAAGAGAAGATTATGAAGACGATGGAATTTCTCATCAGAAGACACAGAGCCAGTTGGCATATCGTTCTTGAGTTACTGTTTTCCAGAACCATGAGAAATAATTGTAGTTTAAGTTATCTGGTATTTTTCTTATAGTGGACTGAAAAAAACAAATGCTTTGATATGTGTTCTGCACACATCAACTTGAGCATTTAGGTATATGCATCAATTTACAATATAGGAATCATATGGATTACAATTACAATCAATTTATATATAGGAATCTCTTTCTGGATGGTAGCTAATTCACAAATTTGTAAACAGAAAAATGTTTTATAGGAAAAATGGTAAGAATAATTTAATAAAATAATCTTGACATAAAAATATATAAATGAGAAAGCTATAAAAGTTACATATGCATCAATAGGGGAAGATTAATAAATATGTTTGAACAAAATTAAAGAGAGCATATATAACAAAATAGCAAATTATAATGACAAGTGGCAAAGGTTTATTTTTATTTATTCATTATTTTTCCTTTTATTGAAAATAGATTTTTTTCACATGAAATATTCTGATTACAGTTTCCCCTCTTTCTCACAATTCTTTCCCACCTCCCTTCCTATCTGAATACACTCCCATTCTGCCTCTCATTAAAAAACAAACATGCTTAATAATATGATATAATTAATTTAATATAATACAATACGATTTAGTATAAAAAGTAGAACAAAGCCTAACACCAGGAATAAGACAAAACAAAAAACAGAAGGAAAAGACCCCGAAAAAAGTCACTGGACACAGATATAGCTATGGAGACCTGCTTGCTCTCAACTAAGAAATCCCATAAACACTAAACTAAAATCCATAATATATATGCAAAAGACTTGTAGGGTAAAAAAAGAGAGAAAATATACAAATGAGCTAAAAATAAAAGTAAAGTGAAAAAATAAGTGAAAATTAAAGAAAAAGAAAAAGTCCTAACATGCCATTATAAGACAAGGAACCTCCGAAGATGCCATCAAGTTCATTTTCTGCTGAGCATGCAGGCTACCTTTAAGAGTGGTTTGTTTAAGAGTTGGGACGCCGGGCGGTGGTGGCGCATGCCTTTAATCCCAGCACTCGGGAGGCAGAGCCAGGCGGATCTCTGTGAGTTCGAGGCCAGCCTAGTCTACAGAGTGAGTTCCAGGAAAGGCGCAAAGCTACACAGAGAAACCCTGTCTCGAAAAACCAAAAAAAAAAAAAAAAAAGAGTTGAGACTCTCTTGGAGAAAACTAAATTTTAATTTGCAAGTGGTTATTAATTGAAAATAGCTTAGAAGTGAGGGACCGGGGCATGCGTACACTTCTCCTTTCAGCTCCAGCACTCCAGCTGGTGCAGATCCAAGCATTCCCTGTGCATGCCGCCATGGTCTCTGTGAGTTCACCGGTGCATGATCCTGTTGATTTAGAGGGCCTTCTTTTTTTTTTTTTTAAATCAAACTTTCTTTTTATTCTTTGTGTCGTTCATATCATGAATCCCAATGCCATTAATTTCCCATCCTTTCATATCCATCCTCTGCCCTTGCTAACCACCAATCCCCAAATAAAATAAAATTTAAGAGACAGAAAAAAATGGGAAAATCTCATCATGGAAGCTGTAGTGTGACATAGTAAATCACTTTAGAGGGCTTTCTGTTGGTGTCTTTTTTGAGATACCATCTTACACCTGTCAGAATAGCTAAGATCAAAAACATTGAAGACAGCTTATGTTGGAGAGGATGTGGATGGTATCTCTGTTTTGTATTTCTCTTAGACTCTGTTTCTTCTTCCACAGGGTTCCCTGAGCCCTGAGGGGAGGGATTTGATGGAGGCATGAGGGTTCTATGATGACAGTTATGGTATTTAGCCATCTGATCACCAAAGTAGGCCAGTTCAGGCACCCCTGAGCCCTGAGGGGAGGGATTTGATGGAGGCATGAGGGTTCTATGATGACAGTTATGGTATTTAGCCATCTGATCACCAAAGTAGGCCAGTTCAGGCACCCTCTTGACTGTTGCCAGTAGTCTGTAGCGGAGTCATCCTTGTGGATTCTTGAGAACCTCCCTAGCACTCTGCTTCTCCCTATTTCCATGATGTCTTCATTTATCATGATATCTCTTTCCTTGGTCTCCCACTCTGTTACCATTTCAGTTTGAACCTCCAGCTCCCCTAAGCTCTTATCCCCTGTCCCTTGCCCTCCATTACCCCCTTCACCCCCTCACCTCCAGTTTGCTCATGTAGATCTCATCCATTTTTCCGTCATTGGGCAATCCATGAGTCCTTCTTGGGGTCCTCCTGACTAGCTAGTTTCCCTGGAGCTGTGGGTTGCAGTCTGGTTATCCTTTGCTTTATATCTAGTTTCCACTTATAAGTGAGTACATACCACGTTTGTCCTTCTGAGTCTGGGTTACCTCACTCAGAATGATATTTTCTAGTTCCATCCATTTGCCTGAAAAACTCATGATGTCATTGTTTTTCTTTGCTGAATAGTACTCCATTGTGTATATATACCACATTTTCTTTATCCATTCTTCAGTTAAGGGGCATCTAGGTTGTTTCCAGGTTTTGGCTATTAGAAATAATGCTGCTATGAACATAGTTGAGCATGTGTCCTTGTGGTATAATTGAGAATTCCTTGGGTATATGCCGAAGAGTGGTATAGCTAGGTCTTGAGGAGGATTGATTCCCAATTTTCTGAGAAACCGCCATACTGATTTTCCAAGTGGCTGCACAAATTTGTGTTCCCACCAACAGTGTAGGAGTGTTCCCCTTGCTCCACATCCTCTCCAACATAAGCTGTCTTCAGTGTTTTTGATCTTAGCTATTCTGACAGGTATAAAATGGTATCTCAAAGTCATTTTGATTTGCATTTCCTGATGACTAAGGAAGTTGAGCAATTCTTTAAATGTCTTTTGGTCATTTGAGATTCTTCTGTTGAGAATTCTCTGTTTAGCTCTATATCTCATTTTTTAATTGGACTGTTACTTATTTTGATGTCTAGTTTCTTGAGTTCTTTATATATTCTGGAGATCAGCCTTCTGTCAGATGTGGGACTGGTGAAGATCTTTTCCCATTCTGTAGGCTGTTTTTGTTTTTGTTTTTTTTTTTTGTCTTATTGACCATGTCCTTTGCCCTACAAAAACTTCTCTGTTTCAAGAGGTCTCATTTATTAATTGTTTTTCCCAGTATCTGTGCTACTGGTGTTATATTTAGGAAGTGATCTCTTGTGCCAATGTGTTCAAGACTACTTCCTACTTTCTCTTTTATCAGGTTCAGAGTAACTGGATTTATGTTGAGGTCTTTGATACACATAGACTTAAGTTTTGTGCATGGTGACAGATATGGATGTATTTGCAGTCTTCTACATGTTGACATCCAGTTACTCCAACACCATTTTTTTGAAGATGCTTTTTTTTTTCCATTGTACAGTTTTGGCTTCTTTGTCAAAAATTAGGTGTTCATACATGTGTGGATTAATGTCACTGTCTTCAATTCGACTCCATTGATCCACATGTTGGTTTTTTATGCCAATACCAAGCTGTTTTTATTACTGTAGCTCTATAGTAGAGCTTGAAGTGAGGGATTGTGATGCCTCCGGAAGTTGCTTTATTGTACAAGGCTCTTTTAGCTATCCTGGTTTTTTGTTTTTCCATATGAAATTGAGTATTGTTACTTCCAGGTCTGGGAAGAATTGTGTTGGGATTTTGATGGGGATTGCATTGAATCTGTAGATTGCTTTTGGTAAGATTGCCATTTTTACTATGTTAATCCTACCTATCCATGAGCATGGGAGATTTTTCCATTTTCTGATATCTTCTTCAATTTCTTTTTTCAGGGACTTAAAGTTCTTGTCATACAGGTCCTTCACTTGCTTAGTTAGAGTTACCCCAAGGTATTTTATATTATTTGTGGCTATTGTAAAGGGTGATGTATCTCTGATTTCTTTCTCAGCCCTTTTATTATTTGTATATAGGAGGGCTACTGATTTTTTGAGTTAATCTTGTATCCTGTCACATTACTGAAGGAGTTTATCAGCTGTAGGAGTTCCCTGGTAGAATTTTTGGGGTCACTTATGTACACTATCATATTGTCTGCAAATAGTGAAAGTTTGACTTCTTCCTTTTCAATTTTTATCCCTTTGATTTCCTTTTGTTGTCTTATTGCTCTAGCTAGAACTTCAAGAACTATATTGAATAAATATGGGGAGAGTAGAGAGCCTTGCTTGTTTCTGATTTTAGTGGAATCGCTTAAAGTTTCTTTCTATTCAATTTGATGTTGGCTGTTGGCTTGCTGTAAATTGCCTTTATTATGTTTAGGTATGTTCCTTGTATTCCTGATCTCTCCAGGACCTTTATCATGAAGAGGTGTTGGATTTTGTCAAAGGCTTTTTCAGCATCTAATGAGATGACCATGTGGTTTTTTTCTTTCAGTTTTTTTATATGGTACATTACATTGACAGGTTTTCATATGTTGGACCATCCTTGCATCCCTGGGATGAAGCCTACTTGATCATGGTGGATAATTTTTTTGATGTGTTCTTGGATTCGGTTTGCCAATATATTTTTTTAAAATTTTTTTCTTTTATTTTACAATACAATTCGGTTCTACATATCAGCCACGGATTCCCTTGTTCTCCCCCTCCTGCCCCTCTCCCCTTCCCCCCAGACCACCCCCTATTCCCACCTCCTCCAGGGCAAAGCCTCCCCCGAGGACTGAGATCAACTTGGTAGACTCAGTCCAGGCAGGTCCAGTCCCCTCCTCCCAGGCCAAGCCAAGCGACCCTGCATAAGCCCCAGGTTTCAAACAGCCAACTCATGCAATGAGCACAGGACCCGGTCCCACTGCCTGGATGCCTCCCAAACAGATCAAGCCAATGAACTGTCTCACCCATTCAGAGGGCCTGATCCAGTTGGGGGCCCCTCAGCCATTGGTTCATAGTTCACATGCTTCCATTCGTTTGGCTATTTGTCCCTGTGCTTTATCCAATGGTTTGCCAATATTTTATTGAGTATTTTTGTGTCAATGTTCATGAGGGAGATTGGTCTGTAGTTCTCTTTCTTTGTTGCATCTCTGTTTGGCTTGGGAATCAGGGTAATTGTAGCCTCATAGAAGGGGTTTGGTAATGTTCCTTGTTTCTATTGTGTGGAACAATTTGAAGAGTATTGGAATTAGCTCTTCTTTGAAATTCTGGCAGAATTCTGTGCTGAAACCATCTGGTCCTGGACTTGTTTTAGTTGGGAAACTTTTAATGACTGTTTCTATTTCCTTAGAGGTTATTGGCCTTTTAAAATAGTTTATCTGGTCTTGATTTAACTTTGGTATGTGGTACCTATCCAGAAAATTGTCCATTTCTTTCAGATTTTCCAATTTTGTGGAGTACAGGTTTTTGAAGTATGACCTGATGATTCTCTGGATTTCCTCATTGTCTGTTGTTATGACTCCCTTTTCATTTCTGATTTTGTTGATTTGAATGCTCTCTCTCTGCTTTTTGGTTAATTAGGATAAGGGCTTGTCTATTTTGTTGATTTTTTCAAAGAACTAACTTTTTGTTTCATTGATTCTTTGCATTCTCTTTGTTTCTATTTCATTGATTTCAGCCCTCTATTTGATTATTTCCTGGCATTGATTCCTCCTGGATGAGTTTGCTTCTTTTTGTTCTAGAGCTTTCAGGTGTGCTGTTAAGTCACTAGTGTGAGGTTTCTCCATCTTCTTTATGTGGGTATTAAGTGCTATGAATTTTCCTCTTAGCACTGCTTTCATAGTGTCCCATAAGTTTGGGTATGTTGTACTTTCATTTTCATTGAATTCCAGGAAATGTTTAATTTCTTTCTTTCTTTCTTCCTTGACACATTAGTAATTCATTAGGACATTGTTCAGTTTCCATGATATTGTACGTTTTCTGTAGATTTTTTTGTTGTTCAAATCTAACTTTAAGCCATGGTGGTCTGCTTAGATTTGTATCTGCTGAGATTTACTTTGTGTTCAAGCACGTAGTCAATTTTAGAGAAGGTTCCATGGGGTGCTGAGAAGAAGGTATATTCTTTTGTGTTAGGGTGGAATGTTCTGTAGATATCTATTAAGTCCATTTAAGTCATAACTTCTGTTAGGTCCCTTATTTCCCTGTTAAGTTTCAGTCTGGCAGTGATGAGAGTGGAGTGTTGAAATCTCCCACTACAAGTGTGTGGGTTTTGATGTGCATTTTAAGCTTTAGTAATGTTTCTTTTACATATGTGGGTGCCCTTGTATTTGGTGCATAAATGTTCAGAATTGGGACTTCATCTTGGTTGATTTTTTTCTGTCATAAGTGTGTAATGTCCTTCCCAATCTCTTTTGATTGATTTTAGTTTGAAGTCTATTTTATTAGATATTAAGATAGCCACACCAGCTTGCTTCTTAAGTCCATTTGATTGGAATGTGTTTTCCCAGCCTTTTACTCTAAGTTAAGTCTGTCTTTAAAGTTGAGGTGTGCTTCATGTATACAGCAGAAGGATGGATCCTGTTTATATATCCATTCTGTCAGCCTGTGTCTTTTTATAGGCAAATTGAGGCCATTGATATTAATGGATATTAATGACCAGTGATTGTTAGTTAATTCCTGTTATTTTTGTTGGTAGTGTTGTGTATTTCTCTTCTTTGGTAGTTGTTGGTGTGGGATTATCTATTGCCTGTATTTAATGGGTATATCTAACTTCCTTAGGTTGCATTTTTTTCCTTCTGGTGCTTTCTGTAGGGCTGGATTTGTGGATAGATATTGTTTAAATCTGGTTTTATCATGGAATATTTTGTTTACTCCATCTATGGCAACTGAGAGTTTTGCTGGATATAATAGTCTGGGTTGGCATCTATGGTCTCTTAGTGTCTGCATACCATCTGTCCAGGACCTTCTGACTTTCAGAGCCTCTATTGAGAAGTCAGGTGTTTTTCTGATGGGTTTGCCTTTATATGTTACTTGGCCTTTTTCCTTTGCAGCTCTTAATATTTTCTTTCATTTTTTTTTTTTTTTTTTGGTTTTTTTCGAGACAGGGTTTCTCTGTGTAGCTTTGCGCCTTTCCTGGATCTCGCTCTGTAGACCAGGCTGGCCTCGAACTCACAGAGATCCGCCTGGCTCTGCCTCCCGAGTGCTGGGATTAAAGGCGTGCGCCACCACCACCCGGCTTCTTAATATTTTCTTTGTTCTGTATGTCTAATGATTAATTATTATGTGGCAAGGGGTCTTTTTTTTTTTTTGGATCCAGTCTATTTAGTGTTCTGTTAGCTTCTTGTACCTTCATAGGCATTTCCTTCTTTGAGTTGGGAAAGTTTTCTTGCATGACTTCGTTGAATATATTTTCTGTGCCTTTGAGTTGGTATTCTTCTCCTTCTTCTATCCCTATTATCTTTAGGTTTTGTCTTTTCATGGTGTCCCAAATTTCCTGGTTGTTTTGTGTTAGGATTCTTTTGGCTTTAGTGTTTTCTTTGACTGATGAATCTATTTCCTCTATTGTATCTTCAACACCAGAGATTCACTCTTCTATCGCTTGCATTCTATTGGTTGTGCTTGCATCTGTAGTTCCTGTTCATTTACTCAGATTTCCCATTTCCAGCCTTCCCTCAGTTTATGTCTTCTTTATTGCCTCTATTTCAGTTTTCAAATCTTGGACTTTTTTGATCACCTGTTTAATTGCTTTTTCTTGGCTTTCTTTAAGGGATTTATTGATTTCTTCCAATTTTTTTGTTTGTCTTTTCTTCGAATTCTTTAAGGGTAGTTTTGATTTCCTCTTTGAAGGTGTCTCTCATCTTCTTAAAGTCATTTTAAGGTCTATTTCTTCTGCTTCTTCTGCTTAGGGATGTTCAGATCTTGCTGATGTAGCACCACTAGGTTCTGATGGTGCCATATTGGCCTTTATGTTGTTGACTGTATTTTTGCATTGGCATCTACCCATCTCTTCCTCCACTCTGTGCAAGTGCTGTCTGTGTCTGAGGGAGCCTCTTTTGGTCCAGTTGATACTCTTGGTCTAATGGGAGCTCTTGGTCTAGTCCAGGCTCGTGGTCCAATCTGTGCTGATGGATTCTGTGTCTCAGGGAGATCTTAGTCCAATGGACACCAGTGGGCTCTGTCTCAGGGAGCAGCTATTCCCAGTTGGTGCAGGGTGGGACCTGTTTTCTGTTCTCAATCAGTGCAGGGTGGGCTTGTGACTCCGGTTTTCATTAGTGTCACAGGGGGCTGTTTCCTTGGCTAGGGAAGGGGGAAGGAGCAACTGGCCAGTCCTTGGGGCTCCAATGGCTTGGGGGAGTGGCACAGGATGTGCCCCCAGGGCCTAGTGGCTAGGGATCTGGTCTGTCCAGTCTGGTGATGAGGCCTTACCTGTTCCCAATCAGTGCAGGGTGGGCTTATGTCTCCCGTTATTTCTTCTTTTTGTTCTAGACCTTTCAGGCATGCTATTGCTACAAGTATGTGATCTCTCCTACTTGTTTTATACAGACTCTCAGTGCTGTGAACTTGCCTCTCAGAAGCACTTTCATTGTGCACTATAGTTTGTGTATGTTGTCCTTTCATTTCCGTTCAATTCTAGAAAGGTTTTACTTTCCTTCCAAATTTCCATCTTGACCCTCTTTTCATTCAGCAGTGAGTTGTTCAGTTTCCATGAGTTTGTAAGCCTTCTGTTGCTCATGTTGTTGATATCCAGCTTTCATTCATGGTGGTCAGATAGAATGCAGGGCATAACTTTCATTTTCTTTTATCTGTTGAGACTTGCTTTGTGTCTGAGTATTTGGTCAGTTTTAAAGAAGTTCCATGAAGTGCTGTGAAGAAAGTATTTTATTTGTTTACTTATTTATTTATTTATTTATTCATATATTTATTTGTGTATGTGTGTGTTTGTGTGTGTGGGTGTGTGTGTGTATGTGTGTGTGTGTGTGTCTGTGTGTCTGTGTTGGTGAAATGTCCTTTAAATATCTTAGTTACATTTGGTTTATAATGTTACTTAGCTCCAGCATTTCTGTTTACTTTTTGTCTGATGACCTGTCTATTGGTGAGAATGGGGTATTGAATTCTCCCATTATCAACGTGTAAGAGTTGGTATGTGGTTTAAGCTGTAGTAGTGCTTCTTTTATGAACTTGGGTGCCTCTGTGTTTGGTGTATAAGTATTAAGAATTTCAGTATACTCTTAGTGCTCTTTTCCTTTAATGAGTCTGTAGTGTCCTTCCCTGTCTCTTCTGATTAGTTTTGGTTTAAAGTCTATTGTAATTCTAGGTGCTGATATCTGGTCTTGACTTTGTTGGGTGAATGTTTATTCATTGGTTTCTATTGCCTTTTCTGGTTCTTGGGAGAGTGTGTGTGTTGTCTGCCAGGGAATTTTTCTGGGACCCTGTTTGGTGTAGCCAGTAGGAGTTCCAGGTAAAATATGTTTATTGCTATTGGGAGCTGACACTTAAGAGTGAAGACGGGCTATGGGTGGTAGGTTGAGGGAGACCACAGTATTGAGGAAAATAAGACATTTCAATAGCATCTGATTTTTGTCTCTTGGGAATGGGGGTAGAGAGTGAGGAGAGGCCACAACAGTTCTGATACAGAGCTGAGGTTGAGAAGAGGGAGAGGTGAAGCTCTGCTTCCCTGGCTGGAGTTTAATTTTATATATAAGAAGCTTGTATATTTCAGTAAAGCAGGCAAATGATATGCTCAGCTATTAACAAAACAGAAACACAACAGCATTCTGGCTCTTGGAGTGCTTTTTCTACCCTTCTAAGTCTTTAAATATTTGTATTGTTCTTCCAAATATTTTGCAAATCTATGACACTCAAAGATTGGTATTGTATAATCCAGCCTTTTTGACAGATGGTGAGCAGGCCTGTGAAGTTCCCCATCCCCCATATCTCTTCCAAACAAGTATCAAGTAGACTCTGAGTTCAATATTTAATGGAATACTTATAAAAATGTTTTAGCAGTGTCCAATGCAATGTGTAAAGATCCCATCATTTTTGTCTGTCAAAAGGCCATTTGAGTACAGTGGCACTGATAGAAGGGGCCACTACCTGTTCTCCTTCTCTATAATCCAGTCTCACGTCCTATGAACCTTCTGACCTTATGTACTGGGGTGCCTCTGTGAGGCCACTACACATCTGCCTGCCTCTTTGGGACTTGGGATGGCTTCCCCATTCCGCCTGCCCTCAGAGCAACAGGAAGTCAGGCTGCGCTCTCTCCTGCTTCACTCACCACTTGAGCTAGTACTTCCTGTGTCTAACAAGCTCCTCAGCTGGCGCCGTAGCTGCTATCTCCCCACTGACCACACAAGGCTGCTGAGAAGGCTTTGGGTTAATCAGATGTTCTGTACCCTGTTCAATACACCTTCCTGAAAGGTAGGAATGTGTACAATGTTGTCTGAGTGCCCTAAGCAAACCTCTACTACAGCAAGCTTGGTCTTTACCTGGACTGTTCTGTCATTCATTCATTCTTCCATCCCTCTGGTAAACTGTTGCTCAGCCTTTGACCCTTCCAGAGACTCAACTGCGGACAGCATTTGCTTCCCTACCCCCCAAGAACTCTAGCTTGACACCAGTCTTACCTCATTGCTTTCAATTGGCATTGATGAGCCTCACGATCTGCTTCCCATTTTTCATCCCCAAAGTACTTGTGTACCTTATGAACCCCACTACATGCCAGTCCAGTTTATTCAGATTCACCAGAGCCTCTCCTACATTGTAAAGATCATGACACTCCATGGGTCTCACCAGAGCCATTAAAGTCCCATAGCAGTACTGAGGACTCTGATCAATTAACTTATTCATGAACTCTCCCATGGACATAGCCGTAGCTGGTCTAGGAAACTGGGCATCAAATACCATCTCTCTCATGCTAAATTCTTCAAGTAATTCCTACTCTTCTTCTGTTGTCTTCCAGGACTTGATAGTCATGGGACCTCAATCATCAATAGCCAAGTGTCCATAAAGGACCACTGAGGCACTCTACTCCATTAAAAACTGATTTCCCTTGTACCATCTCAGAGAATACAACCTTGGTCTCAAGGTGACTGTGTAATTAGATTGTTCAGTTTTTCCATAGCACAAATCAATCTTATCTACCTGATTATCAGACAGCCTCACAGGACAGACTGTGGGAAGCTTTTCAGTTTTCATTTAAGTCATTTCCATTTCAGGATGTTCTGATGCTGAGTATTCCATGATAATTTCCTCTTCAGGGTCATCACAGAGCCCCCATATGCATGTTGACTCATGAACTTACCTGCCTCTGCATTAAAGTTTGTACTTGAGAGTATTATCTATCACTTCTCCCTTATTCTTTCCCTCCCTCTGATGCTTCTCCTGTGTTCCAAGTTTGGGTCCTAGAAAGGCTACTTAGAACAGATATAATTTTGCTCTCCTTCCTATTTGTCCTACACTTGTGAGAAATGATAAGCTGTTTTCCTGCAAAATTAGAGGCTAATGTGGAGAACAGAATCTCTGTGTCTGTTTCTCTCTGTAATTCCTCCCTTAAGTGGCTGAGTTAAGGATGGGAGTTCAGTCTCAGCTGTGGTCCTCTTGTGCACAGCAGAAGCCTTGTAACAGTTATAGCCTGCTTACAGCAGTGTCCCACTGTGGTATGTCCAGAGGCTGCATTCTACTGTAGATAACAGTACATTCTGTAGTTCAGCAGCCATATTGGGAATAATGTCTGTTTTCATGTGAGGGCACCCACTCATCAAGGAGGTATATCACCCTTGCCACATAGGGGAAGATTGCCACCCTGAGAATTGCCTCAAAGATGCTTCACTGTCTTATCACCCACAGTAGGGGACACATACTTGACAAAGCAAGTAAAGAGGCATACATACCATCCCATAGTGCGTGAGTGGGATAGTCATACTGGTATTGCTCCTGCCAGTGTTTTACCCTCAAAAAGATCATCCCCAGTTTTATACTTTATCAGCCATAGAAGGGGTAGGGCTACCTAACAAATCAAATCTCTTTTTAGGTTCTGTAGAGTTCTTCTCAGGTTGCCAATTCGTTGCAAATAGAAAAATGTCTATTTACAGCAGACACCAACAACAGAGGAAAGAAATGATTCTACCAAGGTCCAGCTTGGAGAACTAATGAGTTTATTGATCTTACTTACAGACACATTGGTAATTCCCAAATAAATATATCAGTAAAAAGTCCCACCTGACCTTGAATGATGATTCGTAAAAGCCATAGAACTAAATTCTCTGCATATAATGCAGACAGCTCCACTAAAGAGCGCCCCCTATCCCTAGCAAATGTTTGCTGCTTATATAACCACAGGGGTGGGCTTCTGATTCTTACCACTTTCTTGTGAGTTTTCTGAGAGAATGTTTAACTGCAGGAAATAGCCATATGACAAAGCAGATTCCAGTGCGTACTGTATGCTAGGACTCAGATGAACTTCCTAGGAAATATAATATTAACACTGTTCACACCATATCAGCAATTTGAAGAAATTGGTCATTTTCTCTAAGTTATCTAAGTGATCAAAGCCTTTTCCTTGAATTGACTTCAGATGCCAGGATGTGGTTGTTGGACTATGTGAGCAACTGTTCAGGAATGTTTCCATAATTTAATAAACTGCTGTTACAGAAAGAATAAGGATATCACCTCTGCAAAGAACATCATATGCAAATCAATTTTCCTCAGTTCTTACCATGTCTTATTAGCATATCTGTTAGAGTTTTTTTAAATAAAAAAGATTTTGACTTTTCATTTTGAAAGAAGTAATACTCCTTTAACAACTATCTTTTAATCATTAGTTTAATGTCTTCCAAGAGTTCAGGGATCAAGATCCCTTGAGGGTGAGAGATGATGGGAATCTCAGTAAGGGCAAACCACTGCATCCCCTGGGGAGCTGCACAGGTTCCGTGCCTTTGACATCAGATGTCTCTTTTTACGGAAGATGCATTTGATGTGGGCCATCAATAAAGCTCAAGGGCTTTGCACCAAAGCACTTGATTCGTTCAGTTCAGCAACACTTACTAAGACTTCTTAAACCCAAAGGCAATTGTTGCTCATTTTTTCTTTCTTTTTTCCCCCTCCTTATGCATAATTCATACAGGGATATTTGTCTGTCTTATCATACTATTCTATGATGTACTAAACATTACAAGCAAGGATTTAACAGCCATGGATTCAGGGGTATTTACTTTAAATACAATCTCACTTGTTTCCTTTTGAATTTTGAGGGGCTAAAATATCCTTGTTAAGAAACATGGTGCAATAATAGCATGGGAGTGGAATCTAAATGTGTAGCTTTTAAAGTAAATGTCAGCTAATAGTAGTGGAATTTCCTTTTCAGAATAATTCAAATGGATGTCACACTAGACAGCACAGGTCACTTGTAGTGAATGGTGACAACAAAGGGTTCTTCGCTCTTCTTTCAGTTACTAGCGCAGGGCAAGCTGATGGGTTCCACAGTTTGAAGTCAGGCCTTTGGTTGACAGGATTCCTCTCCTGTTCCCAAATGCAGGCCTCACCATGATTTCAGATGCTTTTGTGGAGGGAGGAAAAAGAAAGAGGTGAATGATGGAGGAAGAGCTCACTTCCTTTCTGTTCACAGCACACGGATAGGAACTTGGACACACAGGCAGTCGTATTTCAGACGGAGGCTGGGAAGGGTAGCTTTATCTGTGTCTATGTGTCTAAACAAAATGCTACAATGAATGAAAGATCAAAAATATCTTTGAAGGCAACAGGATTTCATGTGACACTTAACTGATTCACAATTTTAAAATTCATTTGACAGTTGGAGGCAAATTCTAGACAGATCAAACCAATCATGAGGTAACTGAAATAGCTACAACATAAATTAGTATGTTTTATCGTAAGCATTTAGATATGCTAAGACTTGTGTTCAGTATTTAAAACCAAAATGTCAGTAGTTAGTAGTTAATCAAAGCCTCTCATAGGTCTTGCAAGATAAGCCACATCATTTTTCTTTATAATAAGATTTTCACAGCAAAAATCATAATACGTTTTTATATTTAAAAGTTATTAGCATCTTATGAGCAATTTTTTTGAGCTAGTCATTTAGGAATCTCAAGATGTGTTCTTTTCTCTCACTCTTCTGGAAATGTCATCATTTCATGATTGACACTGTGTTTGCATTCTTGGAGTAAGATCTATTACAGACTTCTAAAATTTTTGTACAAATGTATTGGCTGTTGTCCATATAACCAGTGTGCTGAACTATGGCAGTTCTGTAACTTCCACCTTCAAGTTTCTTCCATGAGCTGCAGAGGAGATAGATGATGCTGGGCCATTCAACAGAGAGGTAGGGTACATACATCCCAGAGTTGTGTAGTGCTTTCCCGTGGTGCATACTTACTCTTTTCTTTCTGTGGGGTCTGTCATTTACCATGTCAACTCGGAGAGCTGGTGTGTGGAGCCCAGTTGCCAAGGACAGATATGGATTCAGTTGCCAGGCTTAACAATTTGCATAGCCCCTATAGTTTAGACAATTCTATATCATTAAGAATGTTTAAATTAAGCTGCTAGTTTATTTAATTTTATATTGGGAAAGAGAATTATTTTTTATTCTTTGTTGTAGATTCTATAGCTATGTGTTTTGTAATTCTGCAATTTTAAAAAGTATTAGAATTGTAAATATCCCATAAACTTGGTTTTAGATAAATATATTTAATGAGGGTTATGTCTACCGTTATTGCTAAGAACCTAACTACATTTGGAAAAGAACCATATTTGACTTATGTTGCAAAATACTTTTGATTAAAATTCTTCTGATAATGCTTTATACATTCTATTGCCATCTATATGCTAATATTTCCAACAAATTATCAGATGCTATTTCTACATAACCTTTTTTCTCAACAAATGACCTGTCATGTTCATAATGGCCTCAATTTTCACTGGCAGTTTTAATTTTATCTAGCAAAAAATTGAAGACTCATAAAGAAACTAATTACACAGTTTCACAGTTAATAATATGGTTTCTAGTTTTAAGACTTGTAATGTAAAAATTTATCTGGTTAAATCCTCTAAGATCCAAGACTTCTACTTTTTCGTTTAAAAAAATGTGTCTCAGTCCACTATAAAAGCACTATGAACATTTTCATGCTATAGACTTAGAAGTATTGAATATTATTTTACATTAATAATTTTTAGCCCTAAACTTCACTAGGGTTGTATTTCTGTTACACAACCTTGTCCTTACTAAGGATCCATATGAGAATGAAGACCCAGCTCTTGAGAATAAAATCATAGCTAGTGGAAAATTCACCTGGACTATTTATTTAATCATGTCAATGATACTAACCTGGCATTTTAAACAATGGGATACCTATTATTTTTAGACCACTGGCCATTTACAGAAGGCAGTGCAAAGAAAGCCATGATGTTGAGAGTGGTAAGCTGGAAATGATATAATTAAAATAAATTAATTGACTAGTGATACCAACTCAGCATCATTTGATGTAATCTTCTCCAGAAATAAGGATGAGTACTAAAACGTAGAAAGACCTTTACACTTCTTGATATTATTCTTTGCAACCCAAAGGAAGAACTTAAGATTGGAAAGGGGTTAAAAATAGAGAATAGAAGAAGAAAGGAGTGATATGAGAGCAAGACATCGAGATAATAGAAATTTATTCTATAGGGAAGCTGAAGGAATATGCTTTTATAGAAAAAAAATACCAAACAAAGAAAAAACTACAGAGAAAAAAGCAAAAAGACAGAAGTGATGTTGTGGGCTGCGAAATCATTAGATTTCTCATGCTCCTACGATCTGGACATGCTGGCCTTCCGGTTTGCAGCCCATTCAGACTCTGCCATCTACACGATCATTGACTCACAGAAAGAGCTCTGTACCACTGTACCACACAGGGAAGGCTTTAAGCACATCTTGTCAAATTTCTAGGCTGCATTTTCAAATCTAACCTGAAAAGTCCCTTTCTTCCATTCTATTCCTTTAATTACTTTCATAATTGATTTGGAGTGTGAATGACTTGAATTTATTCACTGTATAATGACATTTACACTCTTTTACATAATTGATATGATTATCCATTTATATTATTTAATTATTTTTCTCATTTTATTTTATAAGGCTTTGGGATTACAGCTTATGAAATATATATCCAAAAAGGCTCATGCATATTGTTCTTTAATGACAGAGTAGTGTTTCTATTATGCTTAATGATTCTTTAGAGAAATTGACTTTTGAATATACAAAACTTTCTCATTGTTTTGACTGAAATAGTTTTAATTTGGGCACATTGTCTCCAAAGTGTGTTGAGAGTTTGTATGACTGGGCTTAGCCACCACACATGCTCTGTTAGACTCTCACATAGCAAATTGTGTGTTTTGTCATCTGTCCTCACTGCTGCTGGTTGACTTTGAAATGTCAGACTTCAACAAAGCCAGTACTACTTAATGACTAGTATACTGACTCTGAAATCAACTTTTCAGGTTGGGATATCTCAGAAGTAAGCTCTATTCCTTTTAGTAAAGAGAGTTTAAAATGCAGACAGATGAGTCACATGAGTAAAACTATCATAGTATTTGAATTATACATTATCATCCACTTGATGCCGCCAAATTAAACACCCACAACCACCATGAAAGCAATCAAAGTAAGTAGGGGATTGTGCCCCAAATATAGAAGATACTGTCGTTCATGTATATAGGGTTGACTTTTTGGGAGAAGGAACAGAGTGAGAAGGAAGAGGAGAAGGAGAGAAAGGAGGAGAAGGAAGAGGAGAGAGGAAGAGGAGAATGTGAAGGAAGGAGCAGCAGGAGGAGAAAAGTTGTTCGTAAATCTGGTTTAGAAGATAAATTTTTAAAGAATATTTGTTTCCTTCATAAAAAGCCAATTACCATAAAATGTCTATCTCATGCTTGGCTCAAAGAGTTGTCCTTGCCAAGTGTCTGTTTCTGTTCCTTCTTAAGACTTCTTGAAAACTGTCATGAAATAAGAGACAGCATAAAAATCAACATTTTAAATTATTATTCCAACTTCAAAGGATTCTTGCTGAACCAAAATCATTGCTTACTGAAAGCTTGTATTCTACCAGAGTGGATCCAAACTTAATGAATTGATAGATCAAATACTGGGGTGGAAGATGTATGTGCCATGGAAAACTAGAGCTTGTAAGAGGTGGGGACCAAGAGTTAATGCCCATCAAGAAGCTGACAGTTGAGAAGAAGACACCTAAGGACAATGAGTGCTGCCACCAAAAGGAGAAGGATTCCATGCTGGCTGATGGATCTTCCAGTGACCAGGTCCTGAGGCAGAAAGATGTGTGTTTGCAAGATGGAAGTCAGTGTAGCTTGAGGGACAGAGACTAGGAGTTAGGCTGGATGACATACACTTTGTTTTTTGTCTTCTGGAGGAGTGATACATGCCTTATATTTTAAAAAGAACACTGTTGGTGCTGATTTGAGAATAGAGTGATGTAGAAGTGAAGGGAAAGAAAAAACTAGAGTGAGGGAGCTAGGAGCTATCATATTAATCTAGGTGAGAAGTAGATGGAAAGGTATGAGTTTTGAAGGGATTGGAAGTGGAATAAATTGTGAAACTAGAGCTGTAGAATTTCCTGATGGGTTAAAAGGACCACGTGAAAGGAGCCAGACAGCATGATTCCAAAGTTACTGGGAGAGGTAACCGATAGAAGGGAGGTGCCTTTGCTGAGATGGGAAAGACTGGGGAAGACTCAGAAATAGCAGAAAGGTGAAAAGTTCAGTTTTGGATTTATTATTATTAAACTCTTTGTTACCAATCGAATTTGAGATGTGGAGGAGGAAATTGAGTGAGACTGAGGTTCAAAGGAAAAGTTTATTTTTTGGATGTTAAGTTCGAGGTCATGTGTGTTTAAGCTGAGTGAATATGTGAGATTTCTAATAGTGTAAGTGTAAACAGAGAAGAAACTAGGTCAAAGGGCCGAGCTTAAAGTGATTCGGACATGACAGTGCTTCAACTACGGGACTGCAAGGAAAAGCGTCGGAGGATGAGCAGAGTTCAGAAGGCTACAATGCTGAATGTGGAAGAAGGGCTTGAGAAGGGAAGGGTGCTGCCACTGGACTTTGTTAGGCTCCAGATTCACACACCAATTGAAAGAACAGGCGGTTAAGAGTAGTTAGCTCTGATTTTTGGTATTGAAGGTGAGATGTTTGAGCCTGTCCAATGAGTTAATATTAGTTAGGTGTTCAGATGCAGTGAGTGCCTGGTACATCATGCTACATTTGTGTCAAATAAACAAATCTTATCTCTTTCCATCTCCTAATTTTTGAAACTGTCATTAATTTACGTCCAAGTTAAAGTGACAGAGAATTCACAGACACACAAAAGTATTTGAAGTTTTTCAGGCATATATTAGGTATGCATAATAAAGCACATATGTATGCTTGACAATACGTATTTTTCTTCTAAATAAGTATGTGTAATATATATTATGTAATATATATTTAGTATATATTTAATTTATACATTTGTAAGCATCATATGTACATACATCAAGCAAATGAATGAAATGTATGTTATATACCGTCAGGTTTCTCAGTTGTAGATTTTGTAGCTGTGGGAGTTTTAAAGCAAATACTCTGATGAGCTATTTCTTGATAGGAACAAAGCATGAAGGGACTTGAATGAAGAGCAGATGATCTCTGTACTGTCGAAGGCTCTAGTCACTCTGCAGACTGAGGCACGCAAGTTTAGGAAGCAATGTTTCACTACAAGCAGGTTTTCCTTCAGAGCTTAGTGTGGGAAGAGGAAAAGAAGAAATTCAAGAGCTAGATGGGAAGAAGAATTTGAAGTGGGAAGAATGAAAAGCAGAAGGAGCTAATAGTTTATTTTTGTCAAGTGTAAATACAGGACAAGGATACTTTTCCATAACCCTCTCAGGACACGGTCAATAAATTGCTATTTAAAACGTCTTCCCGATGGAACTTTTCAGTGACTGTGGCCTGTGGTTCAACAGATTTAAAGAGATGTGGGAGGTGCAGGATGGTAGACTTGTTACTCTCCCAGGCCCTTCATGGTTTCCTATCTCTAAGTCCTCATAGCTGGTGATAATTATATTAGCACTCTCCCGGAAAATTTCTGTATGAAAATGTTAATTAGTGTGATCTAAAAATATATGGCTTAAAGCAATTAGTGTCCTTTCCCCTGAGAATTCTCAATATTTTTCACTACATTATTTCTGAGTGTGAATCTTGAAGCAAGAGGATATGGAATGCTCTGTTTAAGAAACATCTCAGGACTTTATTCTGTGGCAAACTCTGAAAGAAGCCTTTCTGGTTCAGCTCCCCTCCCACCAATTCCTTTGGGTTGGCTTCCAGAACATCAACCACATGAAATAAGTTTTGTCCAAAAATAAGTTGTGTTCATAAATAGATTGTTGTTTTACTAGTCAGACAGCAAGCATTTGATGATCTTTCCTAGAGTCTAAAAGAATCTTGAGTTCTGAGTTGAGCATGCCCTGGAGTCCTACAAGGGTCATATTTGGTGCCATCTGGTGGCAGGTATCGTTTTTAAAATTAACATTCTTTTTTAAAAAAATTATTTATTTATTTATTTTACATACCAACCACAGTTTCCTCTCCCTCCTCTCCCTTTGCTCCCTCCCCTCCCACCATAGAGAGTAGGTCCAAAAAGCCAGCTCATGCCAGGGACAGATCCTGGTCTTACTGCTAGGGGCCCCACAAACAGACCCAGCTACACAACTGTCAGTCACATGCAGAGGGCCTAGATCTGTTCCATGCAGGCTCCCTAGTTGTCAGTCTAGAGTCTGTGAGCTCCCACAAGCTCAAGTCAGCTGTCTCTGTGGGTTTTCCCCACATCATGATCTTGATCCACCTTGAGTATATAATCCCTCCTCTATCTTCAGCTGGACTCTCGGAGCTTGGCCCAGTGCTTAGCTGTGGATCACTTTATCTGCTTTCCTCAATTACTGGATGAAGGTTCTATGATGACAATTTGCATAGTTACCAATCTAATTACAGGAGAAGCTGGTTTAAGGAACCTTCTCTATTATTGCTAGTAGTCTTAGCTGGGGTCATCCTTGTGGATTCCTGGGCATTTCCCTGGCACCAGGTTTCTCCCTAATCCCATAATGGCCCCCTCTATCATGATACCTCTTTTATTGCTCTCCCTCTTTGTCCCTCCCCAAGCTCAATCATCCCAATCCCTCATATTCCCATCCCCCACCCCGCCTCTACCACACTCCCAAGTTTACCCAGAAGATCTCATCTGTTTCCCCTTCCCAGGGAGACCCATGCACCCCTTTTAGTGTCCTCCTTGTTACCTAGTTTCTCTAGGGCTGTGGATTATAGCCTGGTCATCCTTTGCTTTACATCTACTATCAACTTACGAGTGAGTACATACCATGTTTGTCTTCTGGGTCTGGGTTGCCTCACTCAGGATGACTTTTTTCTAGTTCCATCCATTTGCCTGCAAATTTCATGATGTCATTTTTTTTTTTTTACAGCTAAGTAATACTCCATTATGTAATGTACCACATTTTCTTGTTCCATTCTTCAGTTGAGGGGCATCTTGATTGTTTCCAGGTTCTGGCTATTATGAATAATGCTGCTATGAACATAACTGAGCAAGTGTCCTTGTGGTATGATTGAGCATGCTTTGGATATATGCCCAAGATTGTATAGATGGGTCTTGAGGTAGACTGATTCCCAATTTTTGTAGAAACTGCCATACTGATTTCCAAAGTTGCTGTATAAGTTTGCACTCCCACCAGAAGTGGAGGAGTGTTCCCCTTGCTCCATATCCTCTCAAATGTAAGCTGTCATCAGTGTTTTTGATCTTAGCCATTCTGACAGGTGTAAGATGGAATCCCAGAGTCATTTTGATTTGCATTTCCCTGATGACTATGCTTGTTGAGCAATTCCTTAAATATCTTTGAGTCATTTGAGGTTCTTCTGTTGAGACTTCTCTGTTAGATACATTGAACCTGATAGAAGAGAAAGTGAGAAGTAGCTTTGAACACATTGGCACAGAAGACTACTTCCTGAATATAACACCAGTAGCACAGACACTGGGCTCGGCAATTAATAAATGGGACCTTCTGAAACAGAAAAGCTTCTGTAAGACAAAGGACATAGTCAATAAGACAAAACAGCAGCCTGCAGAATGGGAAAAGATTTTCAACATTCTTTTTCTGTAAACAAAATTAAATAATAAGATATAATAAGATAAATAGAAACCATCACATTGAAGTTGGACAAGGCAAACCAACAGAAGGAAAAGAGCCCCAGAAGAAGGCATAAGAATCAGAGACCCACTTGTTCACACATTCAGAAGTCCCAAAAAATACTAAGCTGCAAACTGTAATATATATTCAAAGGACCTGGTATAGACCTGTGTCAGCCTGTGATTGCTGCTTTAGTTTCTGTGAGGTCATATGAGCTTTACTCAGTTGATTTGGAGGACCTTGTTCTCATGGTATCCTCCATACTCTCTGTTTCCCTGGTCTCCTCTTCTGTGGGGTTTCCTGATCTCTGAGGGGAGGGGTTTGATGGAGGCATCTCATTTAGAGCTGTGTGCTCCAAGTTCCTTCTCTCTCTCTCTCTCTCTCTCTCTCTCTCTCTCTCTCTCTCTCTCTCTTTCTCTCTAATGTATAGATATGGATCTCTGTATTTGTTCCCATCTACTGCAGGAGGAAGCTTTTTTGATGATGGCTGAATAAGGCACCGAACTGAGTGTAGCAGGATATCATTAGGAGTCATTTCATTGTTGCTTTTATTTTATTATTTTTATACCAGTAGTATTTGTTTTTACCTAGGTCTCTGGGCTATCTAGTCTCTGGTTCTTGGTTACCCAAGCAGTGTTGGGTATGGTTTCCAACTCATAAGTGGGCCATGAGTTAAATCAGACATTGGTTGGTTACTCTCACAAGCTTTATATCACCATTGCCCTAGCATATTTTGCAGACAGGACAGATTGTAAGTCAAAGGTTTTGTGACTGGGTTGATGTTCATTAGGTTTTGGTAGCCTTTAGGGTATCTTTCTGTATTGAAGACTCTAGAATACGGGGGTGAAAGTTAGGGCACTAGGTCTACCTCTCCACTTTCAATGAGTAATGTGGGTGGTCTTCAGCAATGGGTTCTTGCTGTCAGTTTGGGGAGAACAGCCCATTATTGTGGCAACAGCCTGGGTTGTTTGGGGGGATAGTCACATGACCCCTTTGGCCAACAATGTAACTGGATGTAAATCAGTCCTGGTACTAGAAGCTTCATTTGGTGACAGGAGATAGCCAGTTGGGAATCTGTCCTCTCTCATTATTTGGAGACTTTATTAGGATCACATTAATACATTTTAGCAAGTTTCCATGGCACTAGGTTTCCATACAACCCCTCTAATGCCCTTCAATTCTAGATATCTCTCCCTGAATTCCCTCCTTCATCTGCACCTTGCCACTCCACCTGATACTCCTGTTCCTATCCCCCCTGGTCCAGTCCACTCATAAAATCTATTCTTCCCTTCCAGGGAGATCCATGTGTCTCCTCCTAGTCCCTTCCTCTATATATAACCTCTCTGGGTCTATGGATTATGGTTTGGTTACCATTTATTTAATGGATAACATCCACATATAAGTTTATACCTACCATATTTATCTTTTGGAGTCTGAGTTATCTCACTCTGGATGATTTTTCTAGTTCTATCCATTTGACTGCAAATTTCGTCATGCCATTTTTAATAGCTGAGTAATACTCCATTGTGTAAATGTACCACATATTCTTTATCCATTCTTCTGTTGAGGGACATCTAAGTTGTTTGTTGTTAATGACTATTATGAATAGATCAGCAATGAACATAGTTGAGCCAGTGTCCTTGTGATAGGATGGAACATCTTTTAGGTATATGCAGACAGTAGTATAGCTAAATCTTGAGGTATGTTGATTCTCAACTTTCTGAGGAACTATGATACTAATTTTCATAGTAGCTGCAAAAGTTTGCACTCTCACCAGCAATGGAGGAGTGTCCCTCTTGTTCCGTAACCTCACCATTGTGACCTGTCACTTGTGTTATTGATCTTAGCCATTCTGACAGGTGTGAGATGGAATCTCAAAGTGTTTTTGATTTGCATTTTCCTGATGGCTATGGATGTTGAACATTTCCTTAAGTGTTTTTCAGTCCTTTGAGTTTTCTTTTCTTGAGCTGTACCCCATTTTTAAATTAGATTATTTGTTTTTTTTGATATCAAGTTTCTTGAGTTCTTTATATATTTTGGATATTAGTCTTCTATTGTATGTAGAGTTGGTAAAAAAAATTTTCCCATTCTGTAGGCTCCCACTTTGTTTCAATGACAGTATTCTTTGCCTTACAGAAGCTTTTCAGTTTCATAAGTACTGTTTATTAATTTTGATCTTAGTGCCTGTGCAAATGGTGTTCTTTTCAGAAAGTCTTTTCCTGTGCCAATGTGTTCAAGGCTATTCCCCACTTTATTTTCTATCAGGTTCAGTGTATCTGGTTTGAGGTTGAGGTCTTTGATGTACTTGGAGTTGAGTTTTGTGCAGGGTGATAAGTATGGTTCTATTTACATTCTTCTACATGCAGACATCCAAGTTGACCAGCACCATTTGTTGAAGATGCTTCCTTTATTCCAGTGTGCACCACTGTCTTCTTTATCAAAAAATCAGTTGTTCATATATGTGCAAATTTATGTCTGGGTCTTCAGTTCCATTCCTTTGATCAATGTGTCTGGTTTTTTTGTGACAGTATCATACTGTTTTTACTACTATAGCTTCATAGTACAACTTGAAATTGGAAATGATGAGACATCCAGCAGTTCTTTTATTGTTCATGATTGTTTTACTTAACCTAGATTTTTTTTGTCTTTTTATATGAAGTCGAGAATTGCCCTTTTAAGATCTATGAAGAATTGTGTTGGAATTCTGATGGGAATTGCATTGAATCTGTAGATTGCTTTTGGTAGAATGGCCACTTTTACTATGTAAAAATGTTCAGATGCATGAGCATGGGAGATCTTTCCATCTTCTGATATCTTCCTCGTTTTTTTCTTCAAAAGCTTGGAATTTTTAATAATACAAGTCTTGGTAGAGTTACCCCAAGATATTTTATGTTATTTGAGGCTATAGTGAAAGGTGATTACCTGGTTTCTTTCTCAGTCCTTTTGTCATTTGAATATAAGAGGACTACTGATTTTTATGAGTTAATTTTGTATCCAGGTACTTTGCTAAAAGTGTTTATCAGTTGTAGGAGTTCCCCAGTGGAATTTTTAGAGTCACTTATGTATACTATCATATTATTGGTGGCAGGTCTCATTCATTTAAGTATCAGTGGGAAGGATCCTGAGTCTATTTACAGAATGGGTCTTAAAACCCAAGTCTAGATGTCTACTCCTCTCTATATTGCCAACATGTCTTCTTCACCATGATGGATTGTACTCAAGTCAAAATAATCCCTCCCTCCTTTGGGTGCTTTTCTTAGTTATTTCTCCCCAGCAGGAATAAAAGTAACCAAAGCAGGCACAGTGCTCATCTCACCTGTTTTCAAGTTGTGTCTGTAAGTAGTTAAACTGGTCAGTCTTACAACTTACAGTAAAGCAACTTCATGTGTGGAAGAGAGGTTTAAATATGCACACATAACATTTGTGTATGTATGCCAAACATAAGGAAAAATTGAAATTCTATGAAAGGAAGACACAACATCAACCTAGAAGTTTCCCAGTGGGGTATTACTGTTTTGAATGATCAGGTGAAGGAGTGTCACTGCTTTGCTTTTGAAGGTTCAGTCTTCTTTACTTTCCTTATGATTGCAATTAGTAAACATTTTCATTAAGTGTATATGCTTGACAAAAGGTACATAATGGGGTTTATAGTATACTAGTAAGATCTGGGTGAACATTGCACCACAGCTACCTGAGATGTTGAGGTGGGAGTGTTTCCTGACCTCAAGAATTTGAAGCTGTAGTGGTTTGAATAGGAATGGCCCCATAGGCTTATAGATTGGAATGCTTGGTCATTAGGGAGTGGTGCTACTTGACAGGGATTAGGAGGTATGGCCTTGTTGGAATAGGTGTGGCCTTGTTGGAGGAAGTGTGCCACTTGGGAAGGGCTCTTTGGGGTTCCAAATGCTCAACCCAGGTCCAGTGTCTCCCTCTTCCTGCTGTCTGCCTATCCAGACTTAGAACTCTTGGTTTCTTTTCCAGCACCACGTTTGCCTGTATGCCACCATGACTATAATGGACTCAACCTCTAAATCGTTAAACCAGCTCCAATTAAATGTTTTCTTTTATATGAATTGCCTAGCTATGGTGTCTTTTCACAATGATAGAAACCATAACTAAGACAGAGGCTAACCAGGAAAACAGCAATGGAACTGTTCTTTTAAGCTATGGATAATAGAAACAGTTTATTTTCCTTTGAGATGGTGTATTTACCACATTAGATTAAATTTGTCTTATCAGACATTCACTTCTTGATTCTATAAGGTTGTTTCATTCAGAAAGCAAAAAAGAAAAGGAAGAACATCCATTTTAAACTTGCTTCATATATATTTAAAGATCATAGGACACTAGAAAAAAAGTAAGTTGGCATTTCTCAGACTTTCCTCTGAAATTCGGTTCTCAATATTTTATACAAAACCTTGTATACAATTTTGTGTACAATTTTGTGTACAATTTTGATAATAAACACAAATGAGTAAAATTCTGTGAAAATTCTGCCTTATCTTAAGTAGCCTTTGAAGACATGCTCATATTTATTATGCTATAAGGACTAAAAAGACAAATTGTGCAAAGGTGATTGAGTTTTTAAAATAGTTGTCAAAATATAAGATTTACTTGTTTAAAATATAGCATTTGTTGCTGTATAGAATTAATATGATGATAGACTGTAAAAATATGTAAACAATCATCACACCTACAGAAAATATGAAGTGTTTCTTGGAGAGGACAATAACTGCATTTCTTTAATCTGCTAAAAAAACGAAGTGTTGTCTTTTTTTTCTCCTTCTTCTCTCCCTCCCTCTTTAGGTGAATATGTGTGGTGTGATGCGTGTGTATGTTGTGGTGTGTGATGTGGTGTGGTATGTATGTGGTATGGTGCGTGTGTATGGTATGGTGTGTGTATATGGTGTGGTGTATGTTTGGTGTGGTGTGGTGTGTGTGTGGTGTGATGTGTGTATGGTATGGTGTGTGTATATTATGTGATGTGTGTGTATGGAGTGGTGCGTGTGTGTGTGTGTGTGTGTGTGTGTGTGTGTGTATGATATGGTGTGTGTGTATGGTGGTGTGTGTGTGTGTGTGTGTGTGTGTGTGTGTGTGTGTGTATGTGTGTGTGTATGGTGCAGTTTGTGTTTGTATAATGTGGTGTGTGTGTACAGTCCAGTGGATGTATGTATGGTATGGTATGTGTGTATGATATGGTGTGTGTATGGTGTGGTGTGTGAGTATGGTGCATGCTTGTGAGTGTGCAAGAGTAGGACTTCCAGTGTGTTCTCTATCACTCTTTTTATTGCTCTGAGACAGTCTCTCCCATGAAACTTGATAGTTTGGTTACATGGGCTGGGGACTGAATTTTGGAATCTGCCTGTCTCTGTTCCTGCTTTCTGCTTTCTGTAGCTATTCAACAATCACGGGAGGATTTTTAATGTTAACATCGCTTCAGTAAAGTGTCAGGGCTGAAATGGAAGTTCCATGTGTGTTTGATTGAAGAACGCTTTGTATGTACATGGCTAGATATGGCTAACATGCTAGGAATTCCTTCAGTGAGTTTTCAATGTAACTTAAACTTCCTTTCTAACCAATGACAACACACAGAAGCCAAAATACTAAATGAAGCATATTCAATTAAAATGCAGAAAACATAATTAAGTCTAAATTATTAGCTCCATGGTAACCACTTAAGAAAGTAAACTATAATTTATGTTAAACTCATAGACATTAATTTCATATAACTTGTGAAATTGTCCTTTGTAGAAACTTGTTATTCATGGATATTTTATATTCCTAAACAAAACACTTTGATGTGGTATTTTAAGTTCATTGAGCAAAATAATAAGAAATGGCATTTGTTTAGGCAGATGCTACAGTTTGTACTTTTAATGTCTCTCAAAGGCTCAAGTGTAAAGGCCTAGTTTCTTCCCTTGGTGATGTGGTAGGAAGGTGAGGGGACCTTACAATAGACCCTGGTGTAAGAGAGTGAGGATACTAGCTAGCACAGTGCCCTTGAAGAAGGCATGGAGAGCCAGTCTTTCCCTCCCTTTTCTTTGCTTTCATCCGTCATGAGACAAACAGGTCTTTTCTGTCACATGTTTCTTCTGTCATGCACTGTGTAAAGACCTACAGCACCAGGGACAGGCAACTCTGACCGGAAACTGTGAAATCAGGAGCCAAGGTGAAGACTTTTCTCTTTTAAGTTGATTTTGCTCATGTGTTTGCTTCAGCATTGGAAGTTTGACTAACTCAGAATGGAATTTTGTTTTCGGTTGAAAGTTCATTTCCTTTAAGAGTTTGGATTGGAAGGGAAATATTTAACTGGTAGATGTAACCTGTATTATTCAGGTTTCTCTAGAGAAAGAGAACAGAACTAATGGGATATCTATCTATCTATCTATCTATCTATCTATCTATCTATCTATCTATCTATCTATCTATCTATCTATATCACACAGCAGTTGCTCAGCCCACAAAGCAGGTTCCTCAGTAGTCCCAATCTGGCACCGAAAACCTGAGAGGTTCCGGGAGAGCTGCTGGTCCTTACTCCAAAATGGAAGCCCTGTAGAGCTGGCTCTGAGGTCAGTGCATGAATCAGCAGCAGTAACCGCAACAGGGCAAATTAACTCTCAGGCAAGAGCAGAAACCAAGCAAGGAAAAGGTGAGTAATTTTCCTCTTCCAGAACCTTTTGTCTGGACCACTACCAGAAGGTGCCACCACCACCGCTGGGTGTCTCCTTATATCAGTCTAGGCAGTATGGACAGTTCTTCAGTTGAGGGTCCCTCCTCAGTGTTTCTAATTTGTGGTAAGTTGACAAGAAAATCATCCATAATATAGCCAGATGTTTTTCAAACCTCCCTAAACCCTGAGAAGTTAACAAAAATGTGTAAACTTACTGATATTAATGAATGACAATATTCACTGTGAATGTTTTCAAATTTTTCTTGGGCATGTGTGAGAAAGGAGAGAAAGCGATTCCAAACAACTTAATGTTAGGAAAGTCGCCTTTTATCTAAAATTCTTGAAAGCTATTCATGAGAGTGCCGGTCAAGGCATTGAGCTTCCTTCATTCTCAGCATGATTCTGGTTTTGTACCATGGCAGCCTGTCCCATGTCATTCATCAACTCTCAGACACTTGTGTCCTTAATGGTCTTTTGCTTTTAGCTACTACTGTATCCTTAAATATAACATCGAGTTAGCTGAAAGCTTTGATACAGAATAAGTCGCAACATCATTTAGTATGATTCTTTCATTTCATGGAACTGCAGTCCAAGAGTAATCTTTGACAATATTTACTGATTTTCAGAAGGTTTGATTACTGTTGAACTGAAAATTTAGAGAAGCATTGTGCTTCTTTAGACATCTTTAATCCAACACTAGACTTCTAGTGTAACTATTCACTGACTTTGTCATTTTCCTTTCTCCTTGGATTTGTGTTTCTAATCATGTCTCACAGAAACTTTTCTTTTTTTTAATTAAGAAATTTTTTTCATTCATTTTACACACCATTCAAAGATCCCCCTCTTCTCTCCTCCAACCAGCCTCCCCTCCCAACCCACCTCCCATCCCTGCCCTGCTCCCCCCGCAAGAAGGCAGGGCCTCCCATGGGGAGGCACATCCAGTAGAGGCAAGTCCAAGCCCTTCCCCCTGCCTCAAGGCTTCACGAGGTGTCCCAGCATAGGTAGTGGGCTCCAAAAAGCCCCCTCATGCACCAGGGATGGATTCTCACAGAAACTTTTATATTCAATAATAATCAGGTGAAGAAGTGACTCAGTGGTTAAGAGGACCAGAGTTTGACTCTCTGTACCCCTAACCCAGGACCAATAACTCTAGCTCCGGGAGATCTGATGACATCTTCTGGCCTCCACAGGCACTTCACTCACATCACACACACACACACACACACACACACACACACACAAACATACACACAAATGCACATATGCATCACACACAGATACAGAAAAACATGATCTTTAAAAGAAAAACAATAACGTATAATGGTTGAAATTCCTATTCAACTTATCCTATCAATTTTTTCTTCAATAAAATGCTGAAGTCAATTATAATTCTCCTCCTGTAATTCTGAGCAGAATTAAAGTTTTAAGTGTTAAATTCTTTCTTATGATTATCTTATATTTATTAGGTTAAAATTGACCAAAATAATTTAAAGAAGTTCAAATTTTAAGTAAATATCATCTCATAGCATCTGTTGGAATTTAAAGACAATTCTCTGCATAACCATTATTATGTTTGCTACATGGACTTTGCACAGGATCACTTCTATTGCTGTTTTTAGTCATGGTGGATTAAGGACTGCATAAGCTTGCCGAAGAAAAGATGTGAATGGTGGTCACCATGCAAGCTTTTCTGTCTGAGATACAAGCTACCATGGTTTGTTGGAAGGATTTATTAAAGGCCAATCAGTGGGGAGCTACTGTAGCATCACAGCCCCTTGACCATGTGGATGAGCTGTGACCCAAGTGACAAACAGATTTGTTACCCAGATTTGAGAGCCCAGTTATGCAACATTTTGATCCTTCCCATTTTACTCATATTTTGGTGATTTTAGCATTTCCATTCCTATGACTCAGTGTGCTGTGATCAGATGGAGGTGGGGGAGAGTGTATGAGAAAGTGCAGCTCTGTTGGGTTGTATCAGAATCATCTTTTCTCAGGCAGGGCTCAATTTAATAAAGAGTGTGCTTGGAAACATCCTCACATATGTAAATTTCTCATTGTGACTCCAACAAGTTGTTTTCCCACGCCTGCGAACTATTGATCCAGTTAGTCTTCTGTAGATTTGGACACATTCTGAGGGGTGAAAACTTAGGTCACAGCAGAGTTGGTATCAGATCTATTATGGTTGTGTATAGACTGATCTATAGCAGAAGTTCCCCAAACATTTTTTTGGTTGCGGTTATAATGATGGTGGGTATAGTCACTGCTTACCACGTAGCATAAATTAGTTGGACAAGATCATAATGCCTAATGCCACAGGATAAGAAATACAGCTCTTCTTTGTCTGCAGTCAATAAAGTGTACGAAGATAGAAGCAGAAACTTCATTTGCTGCAAGCGATTGATTTTAGGTCACTTCGTTGTGCTCACATCATCTGTCTTTAAGTTTGCCAGTCACTGCCTTTGTGTCTATTATATTTTTTGTCAAGTACAAGAATACACAATTAAGATACTTTAATTCTTACCATTTAGCTTTTTTTAGAAAAGATTCCTCTTGTCTATTGAAAATTTTCACCTTTTTAAAATTTCATTCTTTATTTTCACCATTTCAGAAATGTTTTTACAGTAATTATTTTAGAGACAATTTTCTTGTAATTCTGATATCTGTAATGTACATCAATATACTTCTATTGACTCTTTTGATTATAGATGATATTTCCTAATTATTACTAGCGGGACATTGTACATAGAAGAACTATTGAAATAGTTGTATGCATTATTTTTTTCTCAAAGAGAATTCTTTGGACAGGGGACTTATAACTTGGATCAAATTGGATGTTGAGCCATGTTAAGACTTAGATGTAGCTTTAGTTAGTTTGCCATAGTTTCTGCTTTACAATGACTTGGGGCTTAGTCCTTTCATGGGTTTATTGTGAAATTCTCTTCTCTCACTCCTCTTCTCCTTCTAGACTTTTCTCTTCCATCTGTTCCCCTCCCCTCGCTCCCCTCCCTTTCCCTCTCCTTCCCTTTCTTTCTTCCGACCTCTCTCTCCTCCCTGTTTCATCTATTTGCTTTTCTTTCTTCAAGCATCTGTGTAGCAATGAATCCTAGGTTGATTACCTTGCCTCCTTGTTGGTAATATTGCTTCTGATCCCCCAGTTCTTGGATAGAGGTGTGCATCACCACATCCAATTATTATAGGTCTTTCTGTCAAAACATTGATGTTAAAATGAAACAAAACAAAATACAGGTTCTCCATTTTCCAAGCTAATTCTAACAATTTAACCAAAAAATGTGGCATGTTTCCAGGACACAGTCCCAGGGTGTTGAGAACTGGCTCTGCAGTGTGGTCTCTTTATCAGATTCCAATCCACATACAGGCAGAATTGACTGTTGTTCTAGCTTTCCTTTACCCAACATTATGAACACTCTTTGCCAGCCTGTGATCAGAGTCAGCAAAAATTCTGAAGTGAGAAATTCAGTCATTTATACTGAGGCATATCTTATTTCTCTCTGGAATTTAGTTTCTTTACACCTTTTTTTCTTGGCATCAACTGTTCTTTGAAGTGTTTTTAAAATAATAGGATTTTTAAAAAAATTCATCCTTCCCCTGTCTAGTTTTTGCAAGGTCAGGAAACATACATTTAATATAGCTCAAAATAATTATTTCAAATAAAATAGACAAATCAGGGTCTCTGATATTAATAACAAATAATTGATTGCAATAGATTTCAGGATTGTTTACAACTCAAATGGTTTTAAGATGCTTACATCAAGTTTTAGTACTTTTTCAATATTTTGATTAACTCTTCAGTTGCTTGGCAGTCTCTAGTTGCTGTGTCATTGGATCCAGTGTGGCCTTCCTTCTCACCATTGATGGAGCATGCCAGGCATGCTAGAGATAAGCATGAGGTTACTGTTACAGACAGCCTTTGTTTAGGGATTCTCCATGAGACATTCTTTCAACGTCATTACTCATTGCCTTATAAGATGAAGTTTTAGGAAAATCCCATCAGAAGACACTGTGCAAGGAAATTCTGTGGAATTTTGTAGCAGCTCAGCTGGTAAAGATCTAATTGCTAGTGATCTAGAGTCATATTCCAGTAGATAGGAATATATTTGAACAATAATCATTTAAGTGACTAAAAGGTGCTATGATGGAATGGGGTGGGTCAGTGCCTATAAAGACAGTAAAGTAAGCTGGTTATTACTAATTTGTAGCATTTTCCTACAGTGGGATCCTGAAAAAATAAGTATGATTAACATTCTGTTAAGGGTTAAACGTGGGGCTCAAAGAAGTGTTTGGTAAATATTGATGGGTCATTATCTCATTTAGAGGCAGTCAAATGTAAGGAACTCACAGACTTGATGGCTGGAATCACAGATCTCCACAGACATTTAAATGTTTAGAGAAGACAATTCATTATGTTAATATCAGACTGTGGGACCCTAGAATGAACTTTGGGGAAATCTGAGGATATGGCCCTGAGGAATTTGACTTATCCAATCCCCTTATGTCCTCAGGGTTCTCAAAAGAGTCCTATCTGGCAAGAGTCAGCATTTGTGTTGGACATATGAAAAGACTGTGCAGTAGCTTTTCCTCCTCAAGACTGCAAGACTGCAGGTATACCACTTTGTGCAGACTCTACTGTAAGATGCCAGGCTGAAGTCATCCAGGTCACAAATGGGCTTGATGATAGAGAGAAACTGTGCCCCAAGTAAATTGTTTAGTAAGCACCAGAAGAAGTGCTGTGATTGGAACTTCAATGGTGATGGAGTGATGGGAACTTGATAAGCAAGAATTCATTGGTTTAGAGGATTGTCTCAGGATATTGTTTAACAAGTTTGGAAGAACTCTCTGGAGATGGAAAATTGCTGCTAAAAAAGTGCTAAGAAGTCTTACAAAAGGATGATGGATACACTAAAGAGAGTGCAAATATCTGAATGGCTCTTTCAGATGTAAGGAAAAAAAGGAATGAATAAGGAGTAAAGAAAAATGAACACATAGTAAATTCAATGTGAGGCCAGGAAAAACCAAAGTAAATCACACTGAACCAAAGCAAAGCAAAGCACACCACACCATACCACACCACACCACACCACACCACACCACACCACACCACACCACACCACACCACACCACACCACACCTCACCACATCAAACCACACCAAACCACACCAAACCACACCAAACCACACCAAACCAAACCAAACCAAACCAAACCAAACCAAACCAAACCAAACCAAACCAAACCAGCCGAGAATCTAGAAGTTTACCTTCTTTGGAGGAGACACAGAGAATGCAGCATTCCATACACATATTAGGAATGTGCTAGTGAGAGGGTGACTGGGACCTTTGAGAAATTCAATGGCATCTCTACAATCCAGGCCTAACAAAGGACCTAGAGTACAGCTTGGTAACAGTCGGGGGACAATGTAAGACATCTCTATCAGGAAAGGTAAAGACTTTTTTTTTATGGTTTGTGCTCTGAGATGAAGGGATTTTGCAAGACCGCAAGGAAACTCACCTGTTAAGATGATAGCCATCTGTATGGGACTTAGAATGGGCAGCAGGGAGGTAGGTTATGAGTAGTGGGTCTGTTCAATAGATCACCCACAGTGACGGTGAAGGTAGTTCTGATCATCAGCCTTTGTTTGTTAGATTTCCTTTCTAGTGCCATGGAAGAACTGCCTCAGAAATGTCTATGGAGAAGTAGACCTGTGTGGCTTAAGAGATTTTAAGAGCTGTATTACTCATGTCTTCCCTAGAAAGGACTTTCTGTAAAGAGGGCAATTAATGACAGTTCCTAGGTACTGTGAGCATCATGAGGTATGAGTGACACAGGACTCATTTGTCTGAGAAGTTGAGGATCTCCCATTTGCCTCTGCTTTGCAGTCTGAGGACCTTCATACTGAGCCCTCGAACACTCCTTCTGTCTTTTCTTTCATACTTGTGAGAGTTACTTCTTTGAAACATCCATAACCCCACTAGTTTCACTTTCACATCTTTGAATTACACTTGATAGTATTTTTAGTTAAGCAAATCAGTTGTGTCTGTATCCTATCTTTTTTGTTTGTTTGTTTAACCCTTCACAACAGTCCATTTATTTTCCTTTAAGTGTAGGAATTAACCACTTTAAACTTGCTGTTCTGTATATTCTCCATTGGTTTGTAAGATAATGCGAAGAGAATATACTTGTAAATTACAAAAAAGAAGCTTGCATTTAAACTATACATTGTTGGGATCTTTGAGGAAGAAATTTTATTTCTTGCTTAGAAAAGGAACTGTTGTGAGAGATGGAAACTGCCTCTGTATGTAAGTGTGAGTTTCTGGGTTAATAGTCTGGATTCACCATTGTGGTCTTTTAGGCCCTTCTGGATTTAACATTTTCTATCAAATAATCAGTTATTATTTCGATGGGCCTGGCTTTACATTTAACTTGGCCCTTATCTCTTTCAGCTTTCTTTAGTTTGTTTGTAGTGATTTAGCTATAATATGTTGGGATTTTCTTTTTTAATTATTTGTATTTGATATTCACTGGGACTCTTGTACCTAAATGGGCATCTCTTTCTCCTTATTTGGGAAATTTTCTTGTTTGATTTTACTAAAAAAATATTTCTATGCCTTTAATACAATATTACTCTTATTTTATACGTCCATAATTTACAGATTTGGTCATCTTATGATTTACCAAAGCTCTCCTATGTCCCGTTCATATATATTTTCAAAAACTTCCATTGACTTTTAGTGAGGTACACTCATGTCTTCTTTGAGTTGTTTGAACATGTTTACAATCTTTTTTTAAAAATTATTTTTATTTGTTTGGAAGTCCTACTAAGTCACACTTATGGGGTGGCCATTGCTCTAGAGTTGGTCACTTTTAGAGATGACATATTTTATACACATTATCTCACTAAGTAGCCTAGGATGGCCTCAAACTCACAACCCTCCTTGCTTCACTTCTCAAGTATTTGATATGTACACAGGTATAAACTACCATGTTTATCTTAAACTGCTACAATTCCTAACAAGAAAGCAGTTCTTTTAATCATAAGCACACAATTTTGTACCATTATATAACTGACAATATTGTTCATAATAAACCTGAGATGATTTACTGTTCTACCATTTGAAAATTTCACAATAGAGCCCCATGTTTTTTCTACTCAACACATGTAGGTATAGGAGGTGTGAATTCCTATTCTTGGGAACACTTGTGACAATAGCAGATATTCCCTTTCATGTCTTCCTACGTTTTCTCTCACCTAGAGAATCTAATGGCTTCATTCTTCTAATAGAAAGGTAATCATCCACCTCAGAAAACAAATGCTAAAGATAGCAAACATCATAGATATGAGCATGTTCATTTTTTTGGTGGCCTTAATTACAAAGACAAGCTAAAGCCTGAAACTTTATTTCATCTCATGAGAGTTGTTAAAAATATTGTATCTTAACTGAGAGACTAACATTCTCAAGGAAAAAAACTTCAAAGTATTCATAGCCTTCTGCTGGTTGTGTGATCACAGGTGGTACCTTGTTCCTTGGCCTTCAGGCAGATCTTAAAAGGCATGATTCTACAGAGATTAACATCAGGATGCAGGAAGTATGGAATGCATGAGTCCTTTCACTTCTTATCATTCTATTTAAATGATGTTTTGATGATAATTTAAATAGACTGTTTAAAATAATTTTAGGATTTAGTCAGATGAAAAAATAGCCTAGTGATTGAATTTTCACAAGTAATCTGAAAATTAAAATAGATTAGAGAATGTATGAAACAGGTGAATGTTAATAATTCAGTTAATCAAATAGAAGGTGGGTGCTGTGGGATGTCTTTCTGTATGCAGTGAATATGTGTTGTTATGATTGGTTAATAAAGAAGCTGTTCTGGCCTATGGCGAGTTAGGTTATAGCCAGGTGGGAAATCCAAGGAGAGAGATAGAAAAGAGAAAGGCAGAGTCTGGGGAGACGCCAGCCTGCTGCACAAGGAACAACATGCCAGCAGACTAGTAAAGCCACAGAACACATAGATTAATAGAAATGGGTTAATTTAAGATATAAAAGCTAGCTAGCAAGAGGCCTGCCATGGCCCATACAGTTTGTAAATAATATTAAGCCTCTGAGTGGTTATTTTATAAGCAGCTGTGGGACTGTGGGGCCGGGCGGGACCAGAGAAAACTTACAGCTACAGGTGGAAGAATAATAGATTGAACATAAACCTACGCAGATTTTATGTAAGGAGGTGATAAGGATCAGCGTTTCTTTAAGCAGATATCTATTGAAGTCATGAATGTGAGAAAATGAGAGAGCCAAGGTCAAATGTAACATTTTTGTCTAGGCAATAAGTCATGAAAATTTGAACTTGATGTTTCTACTTTTGGTGGTTAACTTTACTGCCCATTTATTTGATTAAAAATTATTTGCATGTGTGTGTGTGTGTGTGTGTGTGTGTGTTTATGAGAGTGTCTTTGAATGACATAAACATTTCAGTTAGTAGGTAGGGAAATCAATTGCCCCCCCCCCCAGTGAGGGTATCTTCATCCAATCTACAAAAAGTCTGAGAAGAAAGACAGAATTTCCTCTTCAGGCATGATTGTCTTTAGGCTGTGACACTGGTCTCTCTGTCATGACCTGGAACTTACATCATTGGATTTCCTATTTTTTTTTTAACCTTTTGACTCAAATTAGACTTCTTTTATTTTCCCAGGCACTAGACTTTTCCATGGGCAGAACCCTTTATAATGTATTTCTAATGCTATCATCTACCTAACCTATATTTAGCTAGTTAGTTTAATTTATCTCAGGAATCCTGAATAATACAAATTTTGATAGCAAGAAGTGGGATGCCTAGTGCATGAGCTGACATTTTGGAGCCCACTATCTATGGTGGGACACCTTGCACAGCCTTGATGCAGGGGGAGGGGCTTGGACCTGCCCCAACTCAATGTACCAGGCTCTGCTGACTCCCCATAGGAGGTCTTACCTTATCAGAGGAGGGAATGGGAGGGTGTGTTGTGGGGGGAAGGCTGGGGGGTGGGAGGAGAGAAGAGAGGGGGATCTGTGGTTAGTATCTAAAATGGAAAAAAATAAAATAAAATGTTAAAAAAAAGAAATGAAGTAAAGGGGTTGGAGAGATGGTGAATGTCATTCTAAGATCATCAAGGTGGTTCCTGGATGGTGGGCATTGCCTGGATTTCAACAGGTTAGATGGCAGCTGTTCATAGTCTGGGGCAGGCTATCCCTATCAGCAAGCCCAGAGGTTTGACAAAGACTCAAAGGTACATATTTAAGGCGGGCTTTCATCCTACTAGATCAAGAAGGCAGACAATCAAATTAAAAAGAATTAGTCTTGAACTTTAATAGAACGGTATTCATCTTGCTGGGTTTTGGTCTTGCTCAGGAGCCATTGTCCCTTTCTTCCTTATGACTTCTTCCTTTTAGGAGAGGAATGTGCATTCCAAGCCGGTCCCTCCACTGTGTTTAAGAAGTAAATATAGTTTGACAGGTTCTAGCTAGGGAGGAGATTCACCTCCTGATGAATTTTACTTCAAATCTTACCCAGATTCGATTTTGATCACAGTAGACAAGATCTTTGAGTTTTAATTTTTGAGTTGACCCTGGAATGAGTTAACATTGTAGATTAATTTGAGATAGAATGTAATGTCTTTCACAGAAAAAGAACATGAATTTTGAGGGCTCAGGGCTAGAATGTTATGTAATGATGGTATTACCTCGAAGTCATAGGTTCAAACTTTATCCCTTAATGTGATACTTACTGGAAGTGGGCACTTTATGTTATGCTTAGGTAAATGACATCATGTGGACAGTACTTTTGTGATGGTCAGTTTTATTGTCAATTGGATGAAATCTGGAATCACCTGGGCAGAGAGTCTCAACGAAGAAATGTCTAGACAGGGTAACTGTGAGTAAGTCTATGTGGGGGGAGGGTTATTTTGACTGCTCAATTGATTTTGGGAAACGTAGCCTGAAAGTGGGTGGCACCATTGTCTGGTTTGGGGCCTTAGATTATGTAAGAATAGGAAAAGCTGTCTGAGAAAAAAAGCAGGCATGCATTTCTTTTTCTCTGTTCTTGATTGTGGATGTGATGTAACTGGTTGCTTCAAATTCCTGCCTTAATTTCTCTGTAGTGATGGACCTCAACCTGGAATTTTGAGCTAAAATCCTTTCCCCCTGAGTTGCATTTTGTCAGCTATTTATCATAGCAATGGAAATAAACTTAGGGAAAGACTACAGTTGTATTATTGCCTTTAAAGGAAGAGGAAGAGACACCAGATTTTTATCTTTCTAGTATTTAAGGACACAGTGCTAAGATGACATTGATAAGCCAAAGAAGACCCTATATAGGATTGCCTACACTCTGACATTAAGTTTACTATTTTTCCACTTTTGTAAGTCAAATATTATTTGTTGTTTTGTTATAAAAGCTCTAGCAGATTAAGGCTGATAATGAGAAGGTAGATGCAGGGATAGTCTAAACTTTTGAAAGAATTTAGGGGTAGAAATGTCACTTGATGTAAGATAAAGAAGATGAGAAAAAGGAAAATGGAGGTAGTAGAGCCACAGCTTTTCCCTCTAGGACTTGTTGCAATGCGGGTATCTAAGCAGGTGAAGTCCCATGGTGGAGACAATTGGGCGTATAGTTAGCTACATGAATTTGAACATGGTAAAGCTCTTTATAGCAGACACAATCATTTCAGGAGTTTAATTCACTATGAAAAAATCCTAGGTATGCCAAAGAAATAATGTGAGGGGACCAACTTTCAAAATCAAGACTAAGAAAAACCCCACATTATTTCTAACATTCAACAGACTTAAAGTATTTTTCAGGTTTGTCTTGGTAGCATTGGGTGAAGAAAATCATTATAGTGTGTCTAGTCCATCATCATTGTGGCCCCTGGGAAAAAGGTTCATTCCAGGCAGATGGAACTTCCTGCTTGCTTATGACACCTGGAGAGATGCTGGGCGATGATGACAGTGAGGTTAATGATTCTCCACCCACTTTCTCTCTATCCAAATGTGAACTGGTTTAGAACTCTCAGAAGCAACAGTACTTAAAATACAGAAGTTACAGGAAGAAGGCTTCCTTTTAGTATTCAAAATGTCATCTCAATAATCAGCAAAAAATTCCTGTAAGGGCAAAATATACTGCCTACTAAATTTAGATTTTTCGCATGTTTGACTTCAGTATATCATGTCACTGTAGTGTTTCTTTATAGCTCTGAAAAGAAATTCTCTTAGGTGATGTCTGTAGAAATAGAGTATAGTAAAAGACAAAGAAAAGTTCCCTGAAGTGTTTATTAATTAGTTATAGGTCCTACTGTCATGGTATGGACCAACTAACTAATCTTAGAAGATTAACCTAATCACCTTAATATTCTAGTTTGTACTAACTGAGGTTATCCCAATGGTTTCATTAAACATCCCTTTCTTTATTGAAGAAACTGCAATTGCATTTTGGTTCCAGGGATGAAGAAGTTGGTAGACTGTGGTCTTCTACCCTTGTAGATGAGGAACCTGGGACCAAACCATGTGATGGAAAGCTCAACATTCTCTCCATTGTGATCTATTTCAACTACAGAATGTTGTGTTTTTGTAACAACCAAGCAACTTTCAGAAGTCTGAGCATTAAACATATCCTTAAGTCAATATGATTATTCCAGGATCAGTCTCTCCCTGGGAAGCAGCAGACTCTGGCAAAACACACACACACACACACACACACACACACACACACACACACACACACACACACACGAAAAAAACCCTGTATCTTCATGCATTTTCCTAAATGCAAAATCTGAAGTTAGGGTCTAGCTGCAGATGGGAAGTAGAAGAGACATTCAAGGAGGTGACAGCAGAGGTTTAGGGAAATGAGATGGGAAATAGAAAAGCCAAATTTATGACATAGTTTCAAGGCTGCTGTTCTGAAGATCAAAAGCTCCCATCCAATAGCTGTCTTGAGAAATACACAGGGAATTTATCACAATTAGCCATTCAAGTAAGCAGGAGATACTGTCCTTCATTTTCTGCCCCTTTGTTAAGGTGTCACTATGTTTCTGGAGTGAACATTGGCAGAATATTGGGATCTAGAACATAGCAGATCTGACTTCAATGTCTTCTTTACCTACTGCTTGTGTGTATCATCATTATAATACACATTTTAGAGACACATACTCATTTTCCCTTTTTCAGTGTTGTCTGTTTGGAGTCTATGTAGTAAGAGCCTTGCTCTAACGTGGCTATAGGTGTGTCTTATTTATTATTTTTTTAGTAGAATTTAGTAAATGAAAAAATATTTTGGGCATTTTTTCCCAAGCACTTAAAAATCCAAGGGCAAATACAACAAGCCCCCATTCCGTTAGATTTGCTGTAACAAAGCAGTATAGACTTAGTGACTTACAAAGAGGAGAAATTTATTTCTCACAGTACAGAGGCTGAGCAGTCCAAGGTTATGCTAGCTGCAGATTTACACTCTCTTTTTATAAGGGCACTAATTCTAGTCATGAAGGTTCTGTCTTTATGAGTTAATCGCCTTCCAAAATCACACCTCCTAAACCAAGCACATTAGGGTTTAGAATGTCAATACAAAAATCTGGGGAGGAAACACATATTCAATCCATTTTGTAGTGTAACCTTGTTCCTGCCAAACAGGGAGTCAAGAATATGTCACAGCGAGCTTCCAAACACATCCAGAAAAATGCCTGAGTAGCAATGACACCGTTTTTCAGAATTTGGCACACTCATAAGTATGCTAAGAAAATGGAAAAAGAAGCCAGTTTTGTCAGAATGACAGTGGCTTATGTTTCATGAATATTAAGATTTTCAGGATAGACATGATGGGAAGTTGAGAGGACTCGCAATTACCACAAGACAAGATTGCTGCTTTTGAAATTCATCCTCATTGCATGAGTGCTGGTATCGTGATAAAATTATATATATCCATTTAATCCCTGAAGATTCCGTGCTCATATTTGAATGAGTCGTTAGTAAGGGAGTAAGCCTAAGTATAATGCCTTAAATAATTGAAAGAGTGATGGATTTGCACTTTTGTTTTTATGGGAAAATTGTTGAGAAAAAGACACCCCCTAGGTAGAGATTGTTGCTAAATTGTTCTGAATTTCTTAATGTTATTAATGGCAAGGTTCATCTTTTAAAATATATCACTGAATGTTCTGTACTATGTGGGAATACTTCCTAAGCTGAAAACTTAGATTTGAAATATTGGAACTACAAGGTTTTCCAGTGGAATAGCATGCCTATGTAAGTTTGGAGTTCTCTGTAGTTAACAGGAACACAATGATCTTTCCTCTAAGAAGATGAACGTCTGTCAGGTTCATAGCACACAGTCAGAAAGATAACAAGTTTGTGGAATTGTGATTTTTTTCCTCTTACCCAGATAGAATTAGACATCACAAACACCATGTGAGATACTCTCATTCCTTAGTTGGGAGTGGTATGATATAGTCTTAATAACTGCTAGTGTTTTGGACGTAAAGGTGGAAAAAAGAGAGAAGAGGAACACTCAGGTCTAAATGGGATGTTTTCATCCAATCACTCCTCTCTGGGCTCAGGAAACCCTGTGGAGCTGGAGGTAGAAAGAGTGTTAGAGCTAGAGGGGATGGAGGGACATCAAGAAAACAAGGCCCTCTAAATCAACATGATTGTAGTGATTTGAATAGGAATGGCCTCCATAGACTCATGTGTTTGAATGCTTGGCCAACAGAGTGGCACTATTGGGAGGTATGGCATTGTTGGAGTAGCTGTGACCTTGTTGGAGGAGGTGTGTTGCTGTGGGTGGGCTTTGAGACCTCAGATGCTCAAGCCTGGCTAGTGTGTGTGTCAGTCTTTTCCTGCTGCCTGAGGTTCCAGATGTAAAACTCTTACCTACTTCTCCAGCATCATGTCTGCTGGTGTGCCACCATACTTCCTGCCATGATGATAATGGACTAAACCTGTGAACTGTAAGCCAGCCCTTACAGTTAATTAAATGTTTCCTTTATAAGTGTTGTCATGGTCACAGTGTCTCTTCACAGCAATAAAACCCTAACTAAGACAATGATCAAAGTCTTGAACTCACAGACACTGAAGTAGAGTGGAAGGCCATTATATTATAATCGTTTAGAAGCCTGTTTTATTTCTAATGAGATATAGAAGGAGAGTGGACACAAATGGGAGGAGGGGTAGGGAGGAACTGGGAGGAGTAGAGGGAGGGGAAGCCATAAGCATGATATATATGTGAGAAAAAAATCTATTTCCAATATAAGAAAAAAAAATAAAAATTATGGATATACCTAAAAATAAAAGAAAACAAACTCTAGAAATGTATAATCCTAATGGCTTAGGTTTCACTAGCCATTATCTACAAAACCTGGTAAGACTTTACTTAAATTAAGATCCCATGAGGCTCCATCTCTCTGAATATAAAAGAGACTGTAGATATTCTCATTTCCCCCTGCCAGTCAGCCCCATTTGCCAGCGTTATTACTGTCTCCATCCTCTGTTGGCTCCAATGGTCTGTATTTGCCATGACGTTACTAGACAGCTACCTAGCTGCCTATATCAGAACACAGTGTTGGTGTTCGGCAAACTGTCTCTGACCTTCCTTAAATTTCCAGTCCTGGAAATTCCATTTCATTCTTGTTAAAGTATTAGGGGAAACAGGGTCTCCTCAGGTGTCTGCCACACTCTTTCCTCATCCTCAAAGCCTGGTGTGTGCCAACAGCCTTACCACTGCGGCTGTTATCTGGTGTGCCAGTCTCCTGTCCCATGTCATTTAACCCTGACCATTTAACCTAGTTCACGCACCAGAGACTGGGCTTTGTAAAATCTAGTGTCCCTTTTTAATTTCTTCCGCTTCAAAGGCACTGTAGAGTCGAAGAATACAAGGAGAGGGGGTTGAGGTGTGTGTCTCCCGACATGTATGCCCTATTTAAAACAACAAATACGGCTTTATCACATCCATATTCATGTTTTTTTTGCATTGTCATTTTGAGGCAAGGTCACAGGGAGCTCAGACTGGTCTTGAGTTCCCTACATAGCTGAAGCTGATCTTCAGTTTCTGTTCTTCCTGCCTCAACTTCTCAAGTGCTGGGATTACAGGCAAGTGTCATCGGGCTAGCCCACTTTTAGCAGGTAAAGAAAGACAACACTCATTTTGTTTCACTAGTAAGAAGCAGGCTGTATTTTTGTTTGTGAGCCTAGCCTTTAAAGGCTGAGTCATCTAGCTTGAACTTTTTGGGGGGTCCCCAAGCAGGGGTGTCAGGATCTGTCCCTGGTGCATGATCAGGCTTTTTGGAGCCCAGTGCCTAAGGTGTTACACCTTGTGCAGCCTTGGTGCTGGGGGCGGGGCTTGGACCTGCTTCAACTGAAGGTACCAGGCTCTGCTGACTCTCCATGGGAGACCTTGACTTGGGGGAGGTGGGAATTGGCTGGTGGTGGGTTGGGAAAGAAGGCTGGGGGGCAGGAAGAGGGAGGAGGGGGGAATCTGTGGTTGGTATGTAAAATGAATAGAAAATTTCTTAATAATAATAAAAAAGAAAGTAGGCTATATATTTAATATGACCGAAGTTACACAATTAAACCAGAAATTCAAGTAAGTTTGTGCAAGACTATAAAAACCACTCCAAATGTTATATAACATAATCTTAATTGTGAGGTGCTATGAAACTTGTTACTTTTTCTTATCATTTTGCTATTATGGCACATGAATAAAAGAGTAAAGCCAATAAATGTAGAGTTATAAAATATAAAAATATTTTAGAGTGATATTCTAATTACATGAATAAACTTTCAACATACTGCAATAAAACTATATATATGTATGTATATATACATATAGTTATACACACACACATATATATACATATATATATTTATACATAGTTGTATGGCAGTATATTGAAAGATTTTATATATATATAATCTTTTATATATTTTTGTATATTTTACTAAAAGTATATATATAGAGAAAGGGGCTGAAGAGAGAAAAGACCATAATTAATGTTCTGTTTTCCTTAAGATGTATTTATTTTTAGTTTACATGTATGAGTTCTTGCCTGAATGTACGTACATCATATGCATAGCTGGTGGCCTCAGAGGACAGAGAGGACAAATCATATTCTGTGCAATTGGGATTACAGATTGTAATCATCCATGTGGGTTGTAAGCATCCATGTGGGTGCTGGGAACTGAATCTAGGTCCTCTGCAAGAGCAGTGGTGCTCTTATACTAAGACATCGCTCCATCCACTATTTAGCTATTTATAAGAAAAAGACAACACAGGTTTAGCCACACATAATAACTATGGCTGTTTAAACATCAAATTAATACATAATTACTATTTTCTGGTAGCCTTGGCATTGGTTTTCAGTTATATATATATATATATATATATATACTTAATTCTGTTTTTCAATTAAGGACTTTTCATGATAATGAAAATTTGTATTAAAGGGTACAATATTATAATATAAAATGATAAATGTTTAATGCAGAAATCTGAAAAATCACTTTGTAAAATATGACGACCACATCATGAAATACAGTGTTGATTTAACAGAAAATAGGCAGAACCTGAACAAAGCACCCTTTTTTCATTCTTTGTAGAGAATCCTGAAAGTGGGTTTATCGTCTAAAAGCATGAGACATAAAGAAATGTCTCGTTATGGGTTTGCTGTTTTGTGAACAAACCTCATTAGTTATTGCAATTGGGGACACTTGTTTGTAAGGCGTCAGACTTAAAAACCGATGTTTCTATTTCTTATTTCCTAAGGACAGTGCATCCAGGTGAGAATACAAGTGTCCAGAGTTCGTGTTACGGCTGGACTCAGTCCTGACTTGAGAGCTTGAATAGGCCAGCAATTAGCCACTTGCTGATAAGTGAATGAGACTATTTTCAGAAATATTAAATTCCTCCATTAATTAGCACAGAAAAGGAGATTTACTTATTGAGGTCACATTGGGAAGAAGTTTTCACTGTTAAAATGTTGAGAAGAATTAATTTCATGTCCAGCGAGAAAAAAAAAAAAAGAGAGTAGATATAGCATACAACCCCCCGGTGTTGGGTGCCTGGCAGTATAGACAGTATATTTTGTCTGTTGGACATATGCAGGAAAAATTTAGGTATCAAAACAATTCTATAAACATTGCCAGACTTTTTTGGTTTGAACCATTTCTGACAAGTTAATTTATGATATTTTGAAAAGTTGAATTTAAAGTAAAACCCTTATACACATAAAGCCTACGCAAGCAATCTAATAGAGAAAGCAATCCCATCTGACTTAATTTGACAGAATGGCGATTTTACAGGCAGGCAGGTAGAGCTTTCTAACAGGAATGGAAATGTACGAACAATTCTTCCTCCAGGTGGAGGGTTCCTGGCTCCCTTAGGTGATTTATTTTTATTTGGTAAGATCGACGCCTCTAGTGCTTTGAGTAATCAGTTTATCAAGAACACAGAGCATTAGAAGGCATTATTTTTTGGGAGGAATGTAGAGTTATCATTAATAACCCAAAGTATAATGGACATTTTATTCAAAAAAATTTGGAGGAACTTCTGTTGTTTAATATGATGACTTTCCTTGAGGCATTTCTCTGATCAAAGTCACTTATTTTAATAGAGTTATCAAGATAAACTTCATAAGCTAAGTAACAATACTTTCTTACCTCAGTTTTATCTTAAGTGATGCTGAAAAAAATCTCATAAGGTTTTCTTTTCACTGAAACAGCCTGGTCACTAGTATATTGATCCTTCCTTAAAATTAGGATTTTGAAAAGAATGGTTTTAAAAATGTCTTTTTCCGTCTAGGTATGGTGCTGCACACCTGTAATACCAACAAGCAGGAGGCAGAAGCAGGAGGATCATCAGGAGGAGTTCTGGGCTATTCAGTGAGTTCAAGGCCAGCATAGACTACATAGCAATACCTTGTCTCAGAAAAAAAAATAGAGAAAAGACAAAAATGGAAATATTAAAAACATTTTAAATGTTCTTGTATTTACCATTGCTAATTGACAGCCTCCACATATCAATTTAGTTTACAAATTGCCACATACATTTTGAAATTAATGGGGACAAGTATTAAAACTATCACCCTAAATTTCAATGGGCATTTTTAGAAGGATGTGAAACAGCGGGCTGTAGCCAGTCACCCTTCTGCTCCCCCCTTTTCCCTGCCTTTTCCTCTCTCTACCTGGGAAACATCTTAAAAATCCACAGATCCTTTCATATTTCTCAATGAAATAAATTCTGACTGATTAAGAAAAAATAGGATTTACTGTTTAATCTCTTAACTATTATAGGAGCTGTTTTTAAACTGTAAAGGAATCAGAATATGATAAAATGCCATTAATATCATGATGCTACTATATGAGATTTAGTTCATGATTTGCTTTCTGATGCTATTTAGGTGCAGACACTCCTAGGGGCTCATTATCAGCAATATTAGTTTTGTATATTTCATACTTCGAAAAGAAATTCTTGCCATCTGCATTTTGCACTGGTTTTGATTCTGGGTATGTGTGATTTTAATGTGCAGCAACATCTTTGCGTGACTTTTCAAGATTTTCTTTTAATATGCATATGCTCCCCTCCCCCTTTATCACAGGCTTAGTCTTGAGTTGTAAAGCTGTCTTATGTTTTACTGAGCTATAAAAATTCTTGCACACCGATCATAGAACTACAAAACGATCAGTGGATTTATCAGATTGACTAATCTATAACCTTGTACTTTATTGGGCAATAAAGAATCATCACAGCGTGTTGTAGCTGCACCTTTTTATTTTGGAGGATTCTAGGTGGGACGCATTAAGGTGTAAGGAATGTTCTTCTTGAAACCTTTACCAGTATTGATGAGGAATTTGATGAATTGTATCTAAGTGAACATTTATAGAACACTCTCACAGATCTTTCATCACTGAGTATTCAAATACTATGCTCTGGGGATGACAGCCATCTGATTGCAATTAACGGAAACCAGGTTGCAGTTTAATTGCGTTGGTTTGTTTGAAGGAAGGGTTTCAGTTTCACGATAGATTCTTAAGACACTATGGTAAACCACACCGATATTCATGCTTGAGGAAGTGGACTGCTCATTGATTTATAGGTTACGTAGCAAAGCTATGTTTAGCATTGCCATGACCTTGCATGGTTCCAGGGGCGAACCTGATTGGGGGCTATAAAGAAATGAAGAAAAGACAAACACTCAAACCCACAAAAATAGCTGGCATCATGTGGAACGGGCTCTCTGAGTGAGAAACCTCAGCACCATGGAAGCTCAGTGTGTTTAATTATATAGAATTGAGCAGAGAAACAGTGTTATTGCATACAGACGAACAAGGTGGTGAGGTTATCACATACACATTAGAAAGAAGAGGCAGGGTTTACAGTATACAGTTGGAGGAAGGAGACAAGTATAGCTCATCTCAGAAGGAGCAGTCTTCAGGATGTAAACATGGTGTGTATGAGAGAAAGCTATGGTGGACATTTTCTGCACATTCTATCAACATCCACACTTATACTCCCCAGCAAGGATGCCTTTGCCATTTCCCTATAGGTCTGAGACAGAAGTCCTCGACATGGCCATGCCTGTGTCCATGGCACACTTTCACTCAAAACTTCATTCATTCATGGCTTCCTCCACTTCCCTTAAAGAATCAGCTACAAATTTTTAGTAAAGTGACTTCTGACTTGAGTCACAGCATGAGCAGAGATGAACTGTGTAACCCTAGCGTGGAAGTCCAGCTGCCAGTGTAATCATGCTTCCCTTAATTATACACGGTAAATTTAATAGAAGGTACTTATTAGAAGAATGCTATTTTGATTAAGTTTCTTCTTGTTCATTGAAAGCATTTATAAAGCCTGTGTGTTGAGGAGTGTTGTAATTTTGTTCTTGGAAATTTTCAAGCTCTCACACTGCAGACACTAAAACCTCATCTGTGGTATTCACAGGATGCTTGAAAATGAAAAATGTCACATTTTACTCTTTTGCAAGACTTTTAAAAATTATTTTTTATTTCTTGTGTATGAGGGTTTGCATGTCTGTGCACCACATGCATGCCTGGTAGCTGTGGAGGCCAGAAGAGGCATCGGATCCCTTAGGAGGGAGTTACAGACTGTTTTGAATCACCGTGTGGGTGCTGGGGATCAAAGTCCTCTGGAGGAGCAGCCAGTGCTCCTAACCACTGAGATATCTACCTAGCGCCTCTACCAATGACTTTCAAAAGCTCAAAATTTGTCCCTAATAGGTAGTTTGCCTGCAGGAAAACAATATATGGCATTTTGTTGATTTTTCTAATGCTGATGAAATGTAGTGATATATGATTCTGAGTTATTATAAAATCTAGTTTTCCGTTTCCTATGTATTAGTAATATTCTACAAAGCAGAAGTTCTTAGGTTACTTCATACACATAACATCTTTACTTTATATCCTGTGTGTGTGGTACTGGACTGAACCTAGAGCCTCAGATGTGCTAGTTTTGTGCTCTACTATGGAGCCAATTGTCCACCCAGTATTCCTATTCTTGCTGTGGATATCGCTCTATATAAATAAACACTGATTGGCCAATAGCCAGACAGGAAGTACAGGCGGGACTAACAGAGAGGAGAATTGAGGAAGGAGGAAGGAAAGGAGAGACCGCCAGGACAAGGAAGATGTAAAGTACCGGTAAGCCATGAGCCACATGGCAAAGTAAAGATTAATAGAAATGGGCTAAATATAAGAGTAAGAGCTAGACAATGATAGGCCTGAGCTAATGGCCAAGCAGTTTAAATAATGTAAGAGTCTCTGTGTTTATTTTGTAAGTGGGTTCTGGGACTGGCTGGACTTGGAGGGAGCTGGATAGAAATTCTCCAGCTACATATTCTATCAGGCTTTTAGGCTGCAAAAGGTTTTGAAAAAAAAAAACTGGACAAATGTTACAGTTACTACTTGATTCACAACAGACATATTGGGTTCATTCTTTTCAAAATAGGCAATAAGTCCTATATTCCAGAAATACTCTAGAGTCTGAAATTAATTTATTTTTGGTGAAAAATAAAAATCACAAACATTTTTGTAAAAATGTTGTCATTTACTATTTGATAGATAATTCCAGTTTAATCTCATAGTAACTTTCTCTCTCTGTTTAAGTCTCTTTAGTATTGGCTATTCTTTTATTTTGCTTTGCTTGCATTCTCCCTAGATATCGAATATCAATAATTTCACTTTTGACTTTTTCCTTATAGGTATCTTATATCTTTTATAAAACATTTAAAATCAACTTTACAAGTTCTATGAAGCACTCTCAGTATTTGTGTAAGATGATGTAATTGTCATTAGGAGGGTCTGGTCTATTTCCTGGGTTGACCCTTGACTGGAATCTAAGAACTTAAATGATAACCTGTTCATTTTCTGGATGGTAGGTGTGGCACACTGTCTGAAGACCATGGATAATTCTGAACATCTGGCTCATTCTAAACATCTGGTTCATTCTAGACAGTCACCAGCTTGTACTGGAATGTTGGAGACCGAGTCTCTAAAGAATTCTTGAGGCTGACAAAGTCTCACACATTTCAGTTGCTGAATGAAGCTTAACGGTTGACACCACTGGGAAAGAATCCTGTACACTTGTCCCTGGATTTCTCTAGGCATCAGCCTAAGTGGCTTTACCTTGTTTGTGATGACTTTTTTGGGTGTCCACTTATTCTAATAAGTGGCTTTGATAACTATGCCTCAATACCTGGCATTGTAAGTCCTTTTAATGAATAAGGAAAGCCAGTCATCTTACTATGGAACATATAAGAGTTGGTATAAGATCAGATTATTTGGCATTGCATGATAAAATTTGCCTATGAGCCATCTTGGATCACCTTTGCAATTTTTCAATAAGTCTTCCTTTTGCATATGGGGAAGCTCATCTCAGGAAATTGAATAAGTTTTCCAAAGTCATAAAGTTAATAATGATCAGATGAAAAGATTTGAACTGTATTCCGTTTGAGCTCAAAACTTATTATTCTCTGCAGTTTAAGTACATTGTGTTTTTAATTCTAGTTTTACTCAGTTTCCACAGTCATAAACATATAATGTGAAATTTAATGTAAGTTGCTTCTCAGTTGTCAGCATGAAGTAATCAAATTTTAATATCCTAGAATTTTATATCCAAGAGGAAGTTAATGGTTTATATACAATAAATGTCACAGCATCCTTAGTCCTAGTCAGTAAGGACCTCTGTTTTCTAAAATAGACCATATTCAGTAAGTCAATTTTCCAATCAAAAAGATTTAAAACTTGTACCACTTGTGTCACAGTAACCTCTTTTCCAGAGCTATCGACAAAAGAGGGATTACTCAGCATATTCTTAGTCTGTTTTTTTTTTTTTTTTGTTTGTTTGTTTGTTTTTCGAGACAGGGTTTCTCTGTGTAGCTTTGCGCCTTTCCTGGAACTCACTTGGTAGCCCAGGCTGGCCTCAAACTAACAGAGATCTGCCTGGCTCTGCCTCCTGAGTGCTGGGATTAAAGGCGTGAGCCATCACCACCCGGCTCTTAGTCTATTTTTATTATATAATGTCAAATTACTCTCCAAAATAAATTTCCAATTTATGCTCCCACCAGGAATACTTGAGTATTTGTTTCCCTTTATATCACCACCAAATCTTGATACTATAAGAATTGGAAACTTTTGACAATCCAGTAAGCATAGTTCAATTTGTCTTCTGTATATTTATTTGCCTGCCTATGTATCTCCCTCCCTCCCTCCCTCCTTTCCTCCCTACTGACATATCTACCTATCTTTCTGGAATTCCAACTTAAGGATGGTTTTCAAATGTCGTTTTCTAGTCTGTGGAACTAGTTGTAGTCTGTTGTCTTTTCATCCACTACAATGTTTTATTATAAAGAACACCATGATGATGACTGACTGATGATGACTAGAACTCCTCATTTAATAAGTGATTAAATCGATCAGTTTAGTTTTTCATTATTTGTAGTACTTTTGTGTTTTTCGTGAAACCCTGACTTAACTTGAAGCAGACATTTTTATGGTAAAGGAAGTGATTAGATGTTACCCCAGTAAAGATAATGGATAGGTTTCAATTTAACTCTGTTATCTTTTCATGTTTTATTGTTATATCTTTCAGATTTAATCCATTATTGAAACTTTTGAATAAGTTTTTAAGGGCTGAAGTATTCCAGGGCCAGGCTAGTATTGTCATTACTCATATTGCATAAACACAATGATTGTTACAAAGCTGCACTTAAATTTTTAGAATAAGATGTTGGAGTCAGTTAGTAGGTAGTGATATCTGAGGAAAGAAGAGATATAAATAAGAGAATTACACCTGACAAAATTTATGGGTAATATTTCCTTGGGGATTGGAAGCTACAGAAAGACTATTGGTTAATGCAAATAACAGGTAGGTGATGGGTTTAGCACAAAGACCAGATGGTCTCAATTGACTCCCACGTTGCAGAACTCTTTCTCAGCATCAAACTTCGTTACACGGCGGCAGAAAGAAAAGCAGCCAGTTATTGCGAATAACAGGGGAATGATGGGGATTGTCAAGGGCAGCTCTGCAGGTTCTTCTGTCTGTGCTAGAGGAAGTGACATCTCCTTGTGAAGGATACATATCATTTCACATGGTAGGAAGGTTTAATTACAAACACTTCCATTTTATACTCCAGGGTGCCATGCCTCATAGACCAGGGTTCTGTTTATTGAAATCATGCTCTGTCAAGAACAGCCTGTCAAGGGCATTTCAGAGATGAAGTCCTTTCTTGGTACTGGATGCCCTTAGTGTTTGTATCCAGAACTTCAGTTGTTGAGGCAACTGGACAGTGGCACCGGCCTTTTGTTGTTTTGGCTTTAAAAATCTCTCCTCTCTACATACTTTCCCCAAGGAAAAGAAAATAAAGGACAAGAAGCTATGCACTTTATAGGTGAGCATATAGTTCAGTGTGGGAGTGTTTTACCTAGCTTGCATAAGGTCCTGGGTTTGATTCTCTGCACCACACAGAAATAAAAAAAGGAAAATGAGAAATCCACAGAACAGGTTGTATGCCCTAGTTTATTTCTTCCAGAATGTAAAGATTTTTTTTTAAAAAGATGAATATGTATTATTATAAACAGTGGATTTCCTTTTAGGGTTAGAATAGGCCCAAGTTGGAAACAAACAACTTCTGCAGTACAAATGCAAAACTCTTCGGGGGTGGACTGATTTTGACATAAACATACACTCATGTCTTTAAGTGTGTACACCTAGCTAAAAGGGATACTGCACTGGAAAACCACGTATCCAGAAAGCAGTGAAAAGGAAATAACACAGCTGGAGCCGCAGCCTGATCAATTCGAAAATTAGAAACTGGTAATGTGTGTGCTGTGTAGACGGTTTAGGAAGGGGTATGTGATAAACTGAGCTGATGATCAGTTCTCCTTCCCCATCTTATATAGCCAGCGTCTTCTGCCAGGGTCTACCCACACTTTACGATGGGTCTTTTAACATTAAAGTCATCAAGAGCCTCCAAGATGAAGTCCTAATTCTGAACATTGATGCCCAAATACAAGGGCACTCACATTTGAAGAAGAAATACCACTAAAGCTTAAATCACATATCAAACCCACACATTAATAGTGGGAGACTTCCAACACCCCACTATCACCAATGGACAGGTCTGCCAGACAGAAACTTAACAGAGAAATAAGGGAACTAACAGATGTAAGAAAAAAAAAAGTAATCAAGAGTTTTAGTGACTAACTGTAATCTAGAAGAAATCGCTCAAAGGTGTGCCCACAACCTGCCTCCTAGGTGATTGTACATTCTTTTAAAGAGACAACACTAACCACCACAGACAGACCTATGACAAGTTATTTATAATTAATTAATGTGTATGTGTATGTGTGTGTGTGTGTGTGTGTGTGTGTGTGTGTGTCTGTGTCTATGTGAATGCGTGTGGGTAGGCCACATGTTGACATCTAGTGCCCTCAGTAGTTCTCCAAACTGTTTTTAATTATACTATCTCTCATTAAAACTGGAACTTGCTGACTTACCTAGTCTGTCTGGCCAGTGGTCATTAGGAATTCCACTGTCTCAGCCTTCCCAGCAATGGAGTTATAAGCACAGTGGTTTTTGTTTTCTTTAATGGTGATAAGGGTCTGCGCTTGGGTCCTCAGACTTGCTTGGGCTACTACTGGAAGCCACTACCCACATTTAGTGTTTGTCTTCCCACTTCAATTAACCTAGTTAAGAACCAGGCATAGTGGCATATGCCTTTAATTCCAGCACTCAGGAGGCAGTGGCAGAGTCAAAGGCAGAAGGACAGAGGAGCAGAGAAGCAGAGGCAGAGGCATAGGCTGAGGCAGAGAGATCTCTGAGTTTGTCAGGCCAGCGTGATATACAGAGTGAGTTCCAGGACAGCCAGGGCTACCCAGAAAAACCTGTCTCAAAAAAGAAAAGAAAACAAAATTAACCTACTCAAGAAAATCCAACATAGGCATGCCCCAAAACTAACCTACTAGATAATCCCTCAAAGGTTTGCCCAGAGACTTGTCTCATGGATGATTCTAGATTCTGTCAAGTTGCTGGTGAATATTAAACATCACAACCTTATTTTAAAGTATCCAAAGTATTTTAAGTTAACACAAAACTGTACACTTTTAAAAACACTCATTGTTAGAAAGTAATTATTGATATTCAAATAAATAGTTGTGTGTGACTGGTGGGCTGATTGCAGACCCTCAAAGATATGCTTATGTCCTAATCCTTGGAACCTGTGAGTGTTACTGTATATTTGGTCATGGTCAAGAGCATGGGTGATGTGAATAACATTTTATTTTTTGGAAGCATGAGTATTCCTTCATGAATAAACAGATGATAACTTAAGGATCTTGAGAAAATGATTTTATTCAGAATTTTCAAGTCTGCTTTTAAATTTACTAAGTGTCTTTATTGGAGTGAGTCAGAGAGGTGTTTGACAGGCAGAAGACAAAGAGTCAATGTGACTGTGTAGTCAGAGACAGGGGTGAAGTGGTCACAATCAAGCACCTTGAAACCAATAATCTCAAGGAAAGGAATAGAGCCCAGTCTCTTCTGAGCCACCTCAGGAAGCAAAACATGACTACATCTTGATGCTTGGCTTCTGGTCACAGACAGGAAATGGCAGTTGTGGCAGTTCATGTCTGTGGCTCTAGAAATCAACTATATTGTATAACTGAAAATTGAGATAAATCATCTCTTAAATGGGGTAGATGTTTAATATAAAAGTTGAAATAATAAAAAATAGTGTATTTTGGCCTTGTCTCTTAAGAACTTTCTGCTGCTTTCATAGGGTTGGATTAAATTCCTCAATGCAAGAAAATGACAAGTAGGAATGTTGGCCAGAGAATTATAATTTTATATTTCCGAAAAGAGAATGAAGTGCTATGTGTCTTAGGGGAATGAGCTATCAATTTGAATGCTTTGAATTGCATAAAGAATGATAAAAAAATTATCAGTGATCAAGTAAGGCCAGCAAGTAAGCACAGGATGAGTAATGTCAGGGTGATTTTTATCAGCTGGTGCTTTGGGCCAGGAAGACACTAAAAAGCAAAGATGATACAGTCTGTCAGCACAGTCTTAGGTTTTAATAAACGATGACCATAGCAATGTTTGTTTTCTCTCTTGGGAAAGGAGAGGGAAGTTACCACCTTATGTATTGATCTGCCCCTCAAGGCCTGACTCCTTCAGATCACTTGTAATTATAGTTATTTGGGCTAGATAGATAATATTTTACTACGTATGGATGATTATCCCACTAAACACCACTAATCTGATTGTAAAGATATGTGGAACTTTATAGAAAAAGCAATGGACTCAATTGCTCAACTCAGTTATGTACTAACTTTGGTAGCCCTGTTAACCCCAAGAGGTCAGAGACTCACTTATAGGATGTTTTTGTAATCAGCCAGATAAGTGCCACGTGGAGTAGAAGGAAAGATTACATTGCTAGAAGGAAAGGTACCACAGCCCATGTGTTAAAGTATACATAACTGTTGTTAAAAGGCATTAGTGGCTGATGAAACACGTCAACTTAATGACGTATTTATCTAAACACTTGACACTTGGCATATTCTCCACCCACAACATTTGTCCTTCACTAATCTACACTTCTATATGATGTGTGTTTGCATGTATATGGACATATATGTGCACAGATATAGATTCACGTGTGTGTGTGTGTGTGTGTGTGTGTGTGTGTGTGTACATGCATATATAAGCCCAAAGTTGACCTTAAGCACCTTCTACAATCCAAGACTCTTGCTGAACCCAGAGGTCTCTGATTCTAGCTAGTTTGGCTCCCACAGCCACCCATCTTTTATGTGATTACTAGGGTTCTGAACTCTGGTCCCTTGCATGTGCATGGAAAATGCTTTATCCATTGAACTATTTCTCTAGCCTCTTCTCCCATTTTTAGTGCTTTAAAATGAATACTATTTCTTTTAATTTTTTTCCAGCTAACCTTGTAAAATATATCTCCTGTGACTATGCTATTTCTTTAAAAATCATAGGGATTCAGTGTTGGGGTTTAGCCCTGACCTATCAAAGGATCCCTTGAAGTGGAGAGTGAGGAACTGGGAAGTAATAGAAATATAGGCATAGAAAAAGACAGAGACACAAGATAGCTTTGGGAGGGCCCTAGGTCAATATCCAATAACCTCAAGTTTATTTCTAGTGTTTTTTTTTTAATACACTACCAAGGGGAGAGGCAAAAGACCTCCCCCTTTCAAGATCAAAGCACAATGTACAACCAAGTGTAGATCCTTCAAAACATCTAGTAACCATAGCCCACAGCAAAGCATCTTGTGATTAGTCCTTGAAGTATAAGACACCTGGTAACCAATTGTACCCTATTATGTAGCCTTGGAGAACAACCACAAGTTGGAATCTTTGTGGTCTCCCACAAAAAAATGTACTTTTTGGGCTGAGGAGATGGTTCACCATAAAGAACAGAGTTTGATTCCTTAGTACCCACATAAATGCTGGGTAGTGTGGCAACCTATTGTAATTCAAGTGCTTAGAAGTAGGAGACAGAGAGGGAGTGCCCATCAACCCTGTATTGCTAGACTAGCCAAATAAGTGAGCTCTTGACTCATGTGAGAGACTCTGCCTCAAAACTTCAGGTAGCGAGTGACTGACTGAGGAAGACACCTGATATCAAACTCTGGCTTCCACATGTACACATGCACCACATGCACATGTACACACATATGCATTCTCACACATGCAAATATAATATGTTCATATACATATACACACATATATACATACTGATATGCTTATAGAAACACCATATACACATACACAAAAGTAAATATTTTCTAGAAATTTCTCTGATACATAGTTTATCTAGTGTTTAAACTCATGAGTTAAAGCTAAAGAAATGTGTCGATTTATAAGCAAATTTGAGAAAATGTATCCCTTAAAACTGTCATAATATAGCCTATCTTTTTTTTCCAGTACTACCTAAGGCAAGTAATACTTTGCCTACAGCTACAATAATACTTTGAACTACACCTACAGCTCCTTTTTAAACTTTTTTACTTGAGTGTTGGAGAGATGGCTCAGTGGTTAAGAGACATACACGGCTCTCATGGAAGACTGGAGTTTGGTTCCTGGCATTGACACAGTGTGGCTCACCACCTTCTGTAATTCCAGCTCTACAGGATACATCAACCTCTTCTGGCCTCCATGGGCACTTGTACTCATATGCACGTATCCACACTGACACATACATACATGTAATGGTCAGGGAAAGCATGCCAACAGCCATGGAAAGCATAGTAGCAGGAGCAGGAAGTTGACTGGTCACATTTCCATCCCTACAGAGGAAACTGAGAGAGAACAGAAAGCAGGGACAAGGTTACAAGACCAGAAAACACACTTCTTCCACTGATGTTTCACCTCTTAAAAGTTCTATCACTTTCCCCAACGGCACCTCCTACTAAAGATCAAGTGTTCTAACACAGGGGCCTTTGGGGGATATTTCTCATTCAAACCCTCATAGAAGGGGAGATCAAGGTGGCAATGGAGGTGTGGGAATGAAAGTGTGGGGCAGCTGCTCATACTGCTTCTGCACTCAGGAAGCAGAGAGTGATGAATCCACACGCTCCTGCTCCCTTTCTCCTTGTTGCTCAGTTCAGAACCTCAGCCCATGGAAAGGTGTTGCTCAAAGTTGAGGTCATCTTCCAACCTTAGTTAGCATAATCTAGGGAATCCCTCACAGCATGATCCAGAGGCTTGTTTCCTAAGCAACTAGCTACTGTCAAATTGACAATCTATATTAAACATTGTACTTTTTTTTTTTTAGTCATTGTCTTGCCATGTATGATAGGCAGGCTTTAAACTTGAAATCTCCTTGCTTCAGCCTCCAAAGCTTGAAATCATGAGTGTGCACTACCACACATGACTTAGGATGTTATTTTATAATGCTGAAGTATTGTAGATGAATTTCTAAATGGTCTTATTAAATAAAAAACACAGAGCCAGATATAGGGGTAAAAGCCTGAGAGAGATCAGGGAAATAGGGAAAGCCACAACTAACCTTACCTCACCAACTCTGCAGCTTCCAAATGTGAGTTACTTCCTGTCTACCCATTCCTACATGCCTTGCTGTTCTGCCATCTGATTTGCTCTCTGTCCAGCTACATTGCTTCCTCTTCCTGTCTAGCTCTGTCACTTCCTGTCTGTCTATATAGATCTCTAGACCTCCATGGTTAACTAATGTTGGAATTTAAGGTATGTGCCACCACACCTGGCTCTGTTTCCAGTGTGGCCTTGAACTTACAGAGATCCAGACAGATTCCTGACTCCCAAGTGATAGGATTAAAGGCATGTGCTACCATTGCCTGACTTCTTTGTTTACTTATAATGGCTGGCCTTTTCCTCTGATTTCCAGGCAAGCTTTATTTATTAAAGCACAAGTTAAATATCACTACATTTCAGCACAAATAAAATATCACCACATTTCAGCACAAACAAAATATCACCAGAGTATAGTATGTAAATAATAAATAATGCAAATGAAAATGCACAGAGAGCCAGAATAAAAAGAGTAAATTTTAGTAAATGATGACTATGTTTCATAAAAAATTTATTTACCAAATATCTTTAACATAGTGAAGATTGAAAGATCAAATGAAAATTAAAGGAAAAAAATGCTAGGTAGGAAATTCAATTTCAAGAAGTGTGGAAAGAGAAGAACTATGGGGAGCTGATTTGTATACATAGATGTATTTGGCTTAGGGTTACTGCTCCTTTATGAAGGTATTGCCTTAGTATCAGTTCTCAAAAGTGACTGAATTTAAATTAAACTTGATCATCTAAAACAACACACAATAAAAGCCATTGCAGGCTAAAAAAATTCCAGTAATTAAATATGTTTTAGATTCTACCTTTTGAAGTTGATTGTCCCATGCAGCCTGCTCTGGACTTGGAAAACTAAGTTCACGACACTGTGATTGCTGCTTTATTCTCTTGTTTATCCTCTGATGTGCTCTGAGCACAGCAGTCAGAAACACATTGTTATCTGCTTGCAGGAAGCAACAGTTATACTTTCTTGCTAAATATAACCTGCTTTTTACTCAGGTGGCTGAAGGATCAGTACCATGAATGAGGCTTGATATGTGTATTTCAGTCATAATCATTCCTGTTTCACACTTGCTTTAGGAGTGCAATTTGATTTCCAGCCAAATTGCTTAAGAAATGTGCTAAACGACTATTGTATAACAACAACCCTATTTTTAGGGTGTAAAGCAATAGTCGTTTTCTTACTCACTGGTGTTGTGTAGCAGTTTCCGTTGAGATTAGAACCTTCCATTTTGGAGGGGAAATTTTAAGACGGGGGATGTAAAAGGCAAGTGAAACAAGAGGATATTTTAGGATAGGATGTTTTACAGGGAAGTAAAACAACAGGATGTTCTAAGGGAAAGTAAGACAGTCCATTCTGCAGAGAAGCTCATTAAGATAGGAAGTAGACAACTAAGAATAGCTTCAGGAAGTCCCTGAAACTGAATAGATTCACTAGGTCCCTTACTCCCCATGAATATATAAGCATTAAAAATAATGAGATTCAAGACTCTCAAACAAGCCTAGTCTTCCTGGAAGATGCTTGGACTAGCTAGGCCATGAAGAAAGAACACTCTCCAAATTGTTGAGCAGCCATCAAGTTGTGCAGTGTGCTCTAGATTTACAGCTTTATTAAACTGTCACACATACTTGGGTAGACTTTTGGTGATATAGCTATCCTTGAGTCATTTCTGCTCATATTTTAAGTAACCCCTCACCCATATTCATATAAGTAACTCAATGAAACTTGATTCACCAAGTTGGACTTTTATGTCATCTGTATTTCGATCTGCCAAAAGTTCTTTTTCAGAGGTGAGTACATATTTGTTCACGTCTCTCCCAGAATAGTGTCACATGATACATGGTTCTAGGTTTGACTGGTTAGTTTCCTGGCCAAGGCAATTTTTCTTGACCTGGTCTGAACAGGGGCAGACCATTGTATAATTTAGCATGGCCATACTCACAAGCAGGCTAGAAGAAGCATTTTGATTAAAAGCAACAATAACAATGACAACAACCTAAAGTATACAAAAGTTTTTCACACTGGACTTCAAGCTTTCACAACATCACTTCTGAGCATGCTCCAGGACAAAACAGATCACAGATAGAATAAAACAGACTCTACTTACTATGAATTTTTAAAAGTTTACTTATATTTATGTCTATGTGCATGTTTCCATTTTCCTGTCTGTGCACCATCTGAGTATAGTACTTGTGGAGGTACAGAAGAGGGCATTAGATCCTCTGCAACTGGAGCAATTGGCAGTTAAAAGCTACCTGATATGGGTGCTCTGAACCAAACTCAGGTCATCTGCAAATGCAGAAAGTCCTCTTAACCACTGAGCCATCCATCTCTCTAGTCCCAGATTCTACTTCTTGATAGAAGGTGTTCCCATTAATTCTCTGTTTTTACAACTACAACTGCTAACTTGGGAGATTTTTTTCTCTTGAGATTTTGAGTTACTAAATTAAAAACCTGTATTTTATTTAAACTTCTCCTTCTTATATTTCAAAATATCTTAGGAGATGCAACCATAAAAAAAACCCCAACTGGTACTGGTGAGATGGCTTCAGTGGATATAGATACTTGTTACCATACCAAGTAACCTGAGTTCAATCCCTGGGACACAGGCGGTTGAGGGAGAGAATGGAGTCTGTGACCTGCACATGTGACACACACAAACACACAGACAATACAAGGTAATAGGGAGATCAGATACCCAGTTCAAACAGACTATAGACAAGCCAGAGACCACACACACACACACACACACACACACACACACACACACACACACACGCACACACACACAAATACTATAAATATTTTACAGAGAAAAAGCCAAGACATTTTCATTTAAAATTGTGGTGATACAATTTTATGAAAATATCTCTTACATTAAGAAAGACTGGAACTTTTGCTGGACCTCAAAGTTGAGTTAATAGTATATTTTGAGATCACTTAAGACATAGCCTGATAATTGCTGTGTACTCAGCCTGTCTGTTTAACCTGCCTTTAAGAAAACAATGTAATAAGTGATTTTACTTGTTTTGGGATTTTTATGTAGTCAGCATATATCTTTAATCTTAAATTCTATGCTTATGACTCAGAGAGCAATACATATATGTATGTATGTGTGTTATGGTATTCATTTGTTGAAAACAGCAAACAGGTCAAAGTTGACCTTATATAACAAATATCTGCCATAAATGTTGGAAACAATGTTTAGCTATTTCTTGATAACAATTTTTGCAGTAGTGAGTGCTTTGATTGGTTGGAGTCAGCTGGGTTAAATAACCTGTGAAACCCTGTTAAAGTATTCCAATTCTTTCCCCATGTGATGGTTTCTGTGCTGTTCAAAAAATACAGAGCATAGAAAGCCCTTTTTGGGGGACACACACAAACACACAGACAATACAAGGTAATAGGGAGATCAGATACCCAGTTCAAACAGACTATAGACAAGCCAGAGACCACAAATAAGAGATGTATGGAAGTCTCAGGGAGAGAACTAGAGAATTCAAGCTTTGGCTTGCTCTTTTTATTACACCAATCACAGAAATACACCATCACACAGTGTACAAATATCCAACAACACTATAGTGCCACTAAACAACTGTAATTGGAACCCTAGCCCCCAAAGTTTTAGTGAATGAGTAGGGCCATGTTTCAGCCAGACTTAAAGTGACATGATAACAAATTTTGGTTGCCAACTTGACATAGTAGAGAAGAGTTAACCTGACTTGAGGAATTACCTCTAACAGACTGGCCTGTGGGCATATCTGTGTGACAATTTTCATGATTGCTAATTAAGTAAGGCGGACTAGCTCACTGTGGGCTGTACCATCCATGGATTTTTGTGGTAGCTTTGTTTTCTGGAAATATTTACAAGATCAGTTTCTTTGGAACATCTTTGTACAGTTGCATAAAATTTCATCGTGGTATACTTTTTGTTTTTGTTGTTTATTTTTATTGTAATTTAATTATGATGTTTCTCCCTTCCTTTTTCTCCCCCCAAACCATCCTATATATTCCTATATGAGAGTATTTATACTATCTATCTATCTATCTATCAATCATCAATCTTCTATTTATCTATCACCTATCTATCTATCTATCTATCTATCTATCTATCTATCTATCTATCTATCTATTTGTCTATCTGCTGTGGATGATTGATTGATAAATAAAACACTGATTGGCCTGTAGCCAGGCAGGAAGTATAGGCAGGAGTAGTAGAGAGGAGAACTGTGGGAAGTGGAAGGCTGAGGCAGAGAGATGCTGCCAGCCGCCACCATGAGAAGATGTTAAGATACTGGTAGCCACAAGCCATGTGGCAACTTATAGATGAATAGAAATGGGTTAATTTAAGATGTAAGAACTATATAACAAGAAGCCTGCTGCGGCCATACAGTTTGTAAACAATAAAAGTCTCTGTGTGTTTACTCAGTTGGGTCTGAGCGACTGGGGGACTGGTGGGTGAGAGAGATTTGTCCTGACTGACTGTGGACCAGGCAGCACTGGAGAAAACTCTAGCTACAAATGGTGCCAGAACGTGGGGCAGGAATTTCCACTTAAAACTCGAGAAAGCGTAAAAAGAAGATTCTAAACTGGAGCTAAAACAGCTTCCTAGTTCTCTCTCTCTCAAGTTAGCAGCAGCCTGCATGCTTGAGCTACTATGGCGGGTTCCTGGCGTGAGAGCTTGACTGGCAGTATGGCGGGAATGAGGCATCTATAAGGGGCACATTACGCTGCGTGGTAGATTTAGCCTTTACTAGTACAAAAAAAAAAAAAAAAAAAGGTCTTTGGGCTATACGCTGCTTCTGAGAGTTGTTAGCTCCCAGAGCTGGCACTAAACGTACCACCGCCATGTTAGAAAACTGAGGTGGGCGGAGCCAGCAGCCATAGCTGCCATTTCAGTCTTACAAATGCTGCAGTTTAAAGCAAGAGGTTCACAATAAGACAGACTCAGATGGAATAGTTTACAATGTGTGTAAAACATACGTAGGCTTGAAAGAGACAAAAAAGGTGATATATACAGTTATATAAAGAAATATATAGTTTTAAAAATAAAGTCTTTAAAGAGAAAGTAAAGGTAGTATAAAATATAAACCACGTAAAGATGGATATCACACAGAGAATCTGGATTGTGTTGTATTTGGGATTTTTAACTGCAAAAAACCATTTGATCATAAAAGCTATTGAGTTAAGTCAGTGTGTACATTTTAAAGATACCTTGACTTCAAAATTTAGATCTAAGGATATGTTGCTTTGGAAAGGAGGCTCTGCTTTTGTTTCCACAGAAAACCAGAGGCTATGGATTTGTTCCAGATTAAGATACATCAGGTTTGACCAGCCAAGATCCCCTGAAAGATCTCTTATGACACCATGGCCCAGATAATCCAACATCCAGAATGGTTTCAAGGCAACTGGCTCAGACAATACACCCTCACAGACTACTCCATAATCCTAAAATTTTCTCTGTGTCCCCATAAGATACAGTGCCCCCCTCCAGCAGGAAGTAGTAATAAAAGCTACACCCAAATTCCCAAATATACGAAGCTGGCTTTGGAGATGGAATTGGCTCACTCCTTCTCTAAACCCAAGCATATTACTAAAAAAAAAGGTTAAAAGATTCTTGTGTCCCAAATCAAAAGAGCCCTCTGGTGTGGGACAGAAAAAACCCAATATTTTTATTTAAAACAGGTTGATTATAAATACAATCTCTTTCTAAAGAAAAAAGGGGATAGTTTAGATATGATAAGATAAAAGGGTAGATTAATGAACCTACTTTTAAAGAGCAACAACTTGTTTAAAATGTTTTACATTGCTATGTATTTTAGTTTATTGATACAAGTTTAATTTTTGTTATACTGTATGTGTATTTTACTCGTGTTTAAGGTATTATGTTTATATAACTCATTTAAATTGTAATGAAACAATTAGTCTTCTATGACAGTCAAACTTATAGTCATGTTAAGTTTTCTAGGTATACATAGATATATTTCAGATAGATAGGTAATCTTCAAATACTTCAAAGACCTACAAAATATGACATTTAAAATGTTTTAAAAATTTAGACTTTCTGGACAGTGAGACAGAATCCTGGCAGCACCAGATTTACTTCAGAGAAAAAGATGGGCATCAAAGACACTCTATATAGAGTTTATCTTCACCTTGGCAAAAATAGCCATTTGGGCAAGAAACTGTTCTTGCCTGGACTGCTTGATCGATTGGACATGCAGGATCCATGGGAAGGTGACCACTGAACTGTGCTAGACAAAACGGTTCTTTGGGTTCCTGCTTTGCAGAGGAAACTGTCAGACATTCTACAGGACACAGAGAGAAGTGACTGAGAGACTCTAGGCCTGTGGGCTGAAGACAGATGCCCCAACTTTACAAAAGAACTTTGGATGACTGTCTAGGCTGCCAGCTGTCTCTGTCTACTGTCGCAAGACTCCCGAAAGTTGCTTGCGTCTTTCTCCCATTTCTCAGGTGATATTATATCCTTCTAGGGTCTTTGATGTAGTTAAAGACTAGACTTATAATTTCCTCAGTTATGGTAAAAGATAAGTTAGTTATAAAACCTTAGACTCACAAATATAAAATAGGTAGGATATCTTCTTTAATATTGTAACTGTAATTCTTGCTTGGTAATTGTTTTGTTATACGTAATTTTACTATGTGAAAGTTAAAACCTTCCTTTTTGAAAAAAAAGAAAAAGGGGAAGTTCTGTGGATGATTGATTGATAAATAAAACACTGATTGGCCAGAGGCCAGGTAGGAAGTGTAGGTGGGACTAGCAGAGAGGAGAATTGTGGCAAGTGGAAGGCTGAGGCAGAGAGATGCTGCCAGCTGCCACCATGAGAAGATGTTAAGATACTGGTAAGCCACAAGCCACGTGGCAACTTATAGATGAATAGAAATGGGTTAATTTAAGATATAAGAACTAGATAACAAGAAGCCTGCTGTGGCCATACAGTTTGTAAACAATGTAAGTCTCTGTGTGTTTACTCAGTTGGGTCTGAACGACTGGGGGACTGGTGGTGAGAGAGATTTGTCCCGACCGTGGGCCAGGCAGGATTGGAGAAAACTCCAGCTACATCTATACATCATCTATCTATCTATCTATCTATCTATCTATCTATCTATCTATCTATCTATCTATCTATCTACACTCCTCTCTGTTCTCCTTCAAACTCATGGCCTCTGTTCTCCTTGTTATTGCACATACGTACACACACATTTGTATATAATATATATTACTAAGTACAACCTATATGTATCTTTCCAGGGCTGATCATTTGGCACTGAACCATGAGTTGCTTAACAATTAAGTTTGAGGTACATTTTTACCTAAAATACACAATTATTTGATTTTTTGCACAATTTTAGAATTACACTTATTATTGGAGAATAACCTATTTTATAACTGGTGACCTTTGTGCTTTTATGTTTTCAAAGACTGATAAAATTCTCCAGTATCAGGCATAGCTTCCCTCAAGGCTCATGAAACAAATTACCTTAAAAGAGAAATGTTGCTTATGCTTTAGTATGCTGCTGTGGTACATCGTATATAGTGTTAAAAGGTTATGCAACATAACAGCATTCTCCATTTCCTAGAATCTCTTGTTGCTAGCTCTGTCAGCTTGTGGGTTGGTTATCTTAGAGGAAATTGCTTGTATCTCCATTTTATTTCTATGTCAATGAAGGAGGGATCGGCAGAAGTGATTTGGCAGCTCCAGAAGTGAGGGCTCCAGAGTGTGAGAATGTTTCTCAAACTCTGAACAAATGTGTTAATTTTCTGTTTTTTTTTGTATTTGTTATTCATGTCTTATCTCCAAGCCTCTGTCAAGGCAGCATCTAGATTATGCCAATCCTATCCTGTGCAGATGTCCAAGTATTTCCTTGAAAGACACTTTGTTTGTGACAATTACAAAGAAAAAGTATGTTTTCTCTCAACATGAATCAAATAAGCTAAATATTTCCAGATATATGCAACATTTAATTTTGTTCCAGTTAAAGACAACCATTATGATTTATGATTCTTGATGGGATGGATTAGGGATACATAGATGGACTTGAGAGCAAGATGAAGGAGACAAAAACAAAACTGAGTGTTTCAAATTAGGAGAAAATGAACAAGACATAGGTATCTTATTCCAGAAGCCAAATTTTCTGTGGTTGATGAGGTGGGGTCACTGAAGGGAAAAGACTGAGCAGGACAACTTTGAGAACCTACATGGTCCTTGTGGATGATCAGATCCACATGAAGTCCCATCTCCTTAGAATTAACCTGATCATGTGTCCTATCGATAGGACCCCAATTCATGTCTTTCCTAAGTTGACAGCACTAGCTTGGGTGTTCAGCTCTTCATTACAAGTCTGCTCAGTTTCACACCATGCTGTGATCTTTTGCTTCACTCTGTCTCTTGTTCCAGTGTCTGCTGACTTAGACACTTTTGTCTATCAGGAGGCAGATGAATAAATTCTGGTCAAGGTGATGTCACCAAGGGGCTCTTTCTTAAGGGTTTCATGCTGTGATTTTAAAATCAAACTCGTTGCCTAAAGCCAATTATCACAAAACCATTATCAGAAAAATAATTGTGACTCATAGAGCACAATTATATTCTTGTTCATTTTTAGTGAGTAATAATACCGTTATTAGCCGATGCCACATACAAAAAATTAAATGATGTTGGAGCAAGCTCTAGAATGTGGACATATTTTACCACAATTGGTGGAAAGGAAGTGTATATGTCTGTACCTCTATGTTTAGACAGTAGTTTTGAAATAACACATAGTATGGTAGCTGACTGTGGGGTGGTGTTGATAGTTTTGAATTGAATAAATCTTAAAATTTCCAACAAATTCTTTCATAATATTTGACTTATAACTGTATCCATTTATTTGTTTTAAGTTGGGAGTCTCTCATTTTCTCTCTTTCTCTCTCTCTTTCCTCTCTCTCTCTCTCTCTCTCTCTCTCTCTCTCTCATTCTCTCTCTCTCTCTCTCTCTGTGTGTGTGTGTGTGTGTGTGTGTGTGTGTGTGTGTGTGTGTGTGTTTCACTTTGGAAATCATTCAAATCAATCTCCCTTTATTTTACTTGAATAATTTGATCATTTTCAGCTCTAACTCTTCCCCTGCTTTTGGCAGTTGCAGTTATCACAAAGCTCTCATCAAAACCTGCTTTAAAATTAAGAGTTAATGGTGAATTTTCCTACTTGGCAAAGCACTGTGCCTAAAAAAGAAAACACAAAGTTCTCACATATTAAAACCATGTCCATAGGTCTTTGTGTGGCTACAACACAGGGAATGAGCTCAAGGAAAAGTATTAAGAAGCCTAAGACATTTCAGAAAGAATTGTCTTGCCATGTAGAGACACAGACACACATACAGACACACAGATACACAAACACACATACAGACTCACAGACACCCTCAAAGACACAAATCTATCCTTCAACTCAGCCAGTCTCTTACTTTCTAAAACAATCTGTGATCTTGGGATTGAGTATCAGCATATGCTAGACACTATGTAACCCCTAGAAGGGGTTCCCAAGTGTACCTTGAAGCCTGAGTCAAAGACCTCGGAGAGCACAGCATTCAAAACTCTGAGAGGGTTGAACCAGGAGTTTCTAGCTGGCTAAGCAAATACTCTATGGCTAGGACTGAGGGCTTTTCTCCTCCTTCCCAACAGTGGGCAGGATTACTGAGGTTTCCTAAAGATGCTCTTTTCTGCACCAGAAGTTTTTAGGTGTCCATTTGTTTCATCCTTCAGGATATCCTCTTTGCAATCACCATTGACAAGTGCTGAGCATGGGAAATAGGACTCTTGACTCACAGCTGCCAGACTACTTCAAGTGGACCTAATGTCCTTGTTCCTGAGATGGATACTGAAACTCTAGATGGTATTGCAGCTGGTTCTATGGGGGAGAGAGACATGTATAATATTTTTATAAGGATGGGGTCATCGGTGTTTGGTTGTATAAAAGGAAGACAGTAGTTGCTTGCTGTGTTCCTTGCTTCTGCTTAATCATCAGCTAACACTGGCGATGTGCAATACTCATGAAGAAGAGGTGGCCAAATAAATTTAAGTATAGTTTGGAAAATTCTTACCACAAAATGCATGGACAATGAGCATGATAGTTAACTCCACTGGGTCAACACAGAACTTTTGTGAGTGGAAACAGCACACTTGAAACCTTGAGGAACATAAGACCCAGGCCTAAGTCCATGAAGGCTTAAGTTTCTCATTCCCAGATGTTTTCCACAAGGATAAGCTCTTAACTAGTGGAATTTTGCTTTCTCTCATTACCAATAAGATGCAATTACCAACAACTACATCTTTTCTGTCTTTATTTGCATAGTTTTCTTATTTGTAACTTTTATTGGCTTTTGAAATTTTTTTGCATATAAAAGATAATGCTTTTGTGTTAGGTATATTGGAAGTTTTTATGGTGTTTTTCTCTTAAATTTTTTTATGACTTCAGATATCCAATAATAACAGGTTTTGGTAGTCATATATATGCGTTTATAACCTGTTTAGGTTCACAGTTACACGATTATTTCCTGTGTACAGACTGTAAAACTGTTTACCCAACTTGTTAGTCAGTAGAGAGTCAGGATATTATTCTTTGTCAGGTTTCTCAACCTTCCTAATGTTGTGACCCTTTAATAAAGTTCCCCATGTTGTGGTGACCCCCAACCATAACATTATTTTTGTTGCTACTTCATAACTGTAATTTTGCTACTATTAGGAATTGTAATGTAAATACCTGTGTTTTCCTATGGTCTTAGGAGACCCCTGTCATAGGGTCATTCCACCCCCCAAAGAGTTGCGACCCACAAGTTGAGAACCACTGGCCTGGATTGATGCTACAGTAACAAACTGACCTGAGCATCTCAATAAATTAGCAAAGGAAGAGTTTATATTGTTTTCAGACAAGGTCTGATGTAGGTCAGGTACTTCTTCTGAATTTTGTATGTGAGCCATCTGGAATAGAAGCCTTCCAGATCACTATAAGAAGTGTGAGATAAAAAGAGGAAGCTCATTAATTCTTACTTACATAGAAAGGGCATAAGCCATTTTCTGTGTCCATTTAGTTAGCCAGAGATAGTCATGTAACCCTACTTGCTTGGTTTGGAGTTTCTGCAATATAGTGAAACACGGATGTATTTGGTATGTACACACTCAGCATGTGATCCTTTTCCTTTCTATCATCTAATTCTTTAACCCATGAATAATGTACAAGATATATAGTGGGAGCCTGTTTGTTTGAATGGAGGCAGTGAGTACTTAATCTAAACCCACTGTCAAGTTATCTTTCTTTCACTATTTGCTTTAAATAAAGAAGTAATTGCTCCTCAAAAAGACCCAACTTTGCAGGATTGCATGATAAACATAGACAACTGTCTACTTAGTGAGATAAATTATTCTATCTTGGGAAATTTCTTTGATCTTTTACCCTCATTAACACCCACCATGATGATAAGGCACAATCATCCAGCTCACAGAGATGTGCCATGAGAAATTTTTCTATAAAGCAGGTTGTGCATACCTTCTATCCCTTTCTGTTGTTCGGGAAAGAGGGCAAGTGTTAGTACTGGTCACCCTGACTCCTGTGTGTGTGACAGAGAGAGCTCCCCTCTGCAGAGTTCAGTATCCATCTACCTCCCATTGATGACACTGTCTATGATTAGGGAAACTGTAAATCTTCTGGTGTTAGACAAGTGAGAACCAGCCATGGCACCATCATCTGTCTTTGTGAATTATGGCTTGGGATATATATAAAGGAAATTTGGCAGCAGGCCCTTGGTTTGTTCTGTTTACAGTCTAATGTCAGAGACCTCAATAAATTTTGGTAGACCACTTTCCATTTAAAATATATCTGGAAAAAAATCTATGGGCCCACACATGGGAGATTGATTCCATTTGTTAGTTTGTTTTGGGGATAGAGAAGAAACCTTTAAGGGCAGCTGACATAAAGGTCTACAGTGGAAGGTCAATTCAGTGTTAATCTTTCTTTACATACGTGTGCATCCTTTTATATAATCTCTACATCAAACTACACTAAACTAATACATAATGTCTATGATCCAAAGCCTCTATTTCTGGACATGGCTGTATTCCAATGAAACTTCCTTTAAATTGTAATGATAAATTGTACACATCAATGCTGTTTAATGTGATATTTACATGCATGAATATAGTCTGAGTGTGTGTATATATATATCATATATATTATACATTATATATGTCAGGTATATATATTTCACCAACACTTACAGCTTTGAAGTTCCTTTTTCCTTCCCCCAGTGCCTTCCCCCTTTCTGCCTTCCTTTTCCCTTTGCTCCTTACCTCCCTTCATTCCTTCATTCCTCCTTCCTTTCCTTTCTTCCTTTGACAAAAATCATACTATATTTGTTTTTCTGAATCTGGCTTCTTTCTTTTAATGTAATGACCTTTAGTCCCATTGATTTCCCTGATTTATGATTGAATAATACTCCATCATGTATATAAATACAATATTTTCTCTATATATTCATTTGTTGAAGGGCATCTAGGCTGATTTCATAACTTAGGTATTATGAATGGTGCCACAACAAATGTGGACATGTAGGTATATCTTTATATGTTCACTTCATTTCCTCCAGACATATACCCAAGAGTGTGAGAGCTGCAACATGTGGTATTTCCATTTTTATCTATTTGAAGAAACCCCACACTGTTCTTGATACTGGGTATACTGACTGATATTCCCAAAGTGTTTAAATAACTTTTTTGTCTTTACATCCTTGCCAGCATCTATTAATATGTGTATTTGGTAACATTCAAATGGGATGGGAGGAACTCTCATCATGTATTTATTTGCCTTTCCTCTGGGGCAAATGTCATTGAGCTTCCTTCATATGTTTATTGGCTATTTGCATTGAAGAGATATCTGTTCAGATCATTTACTCACTGTTTATTTGGGTTTCTTGTTCTTTTGTTAGGATTTGATGAATAATTTATGTATTTTGGGTATTAATCCTCTGTCAGAGGAACCTTGGACAAAGAGTTTTGTTCATTCTGTAGTCTGTAGGGTGTCTCTTCACCCTGTTGATTTTCTCCTGGGGGATTATATATATGTAATATTTCTCCTAGGAGATTATATATATATATATATATATATATATATATATATATATATATATATATATATCTCCAATTAGTCAATTCTTGTTATTGTAGTCCTATTCCTAAATCATTTTCTGTAATAATATTTTGGCTTTCACCCTGCTTCACAGTTCCCGGATTTTCATTAATGTCTTTGATCCATTTTGAGTTGATTTTTTTTTCAGATGGAGAAATAAGAATCAAGTTTCAATGTTGTACATGTGGATATCCGTTTTTCTCACTCCAGTGTGCTGAAAAGGTGGTCCTTTATATATATAGTTTGGCTGGGGATGTGTTATTTTAGTTCTGGGCTCTCTATTCTCTTCAACTGATCTATGTGTCTGTTGCCATGCCAACAACATGCTGTGTATTAATGCATGCAGCTACAGAAGAAAGCTACTGGAAAGGAATTGGGGCTTTTTAAATAAACCCATTGCCAAACCTCAGAATGTTAGGAAGGAAGCCAAAAGAGATAGTTTATTTTTCCTCTTGCTTTCACATTTGTTCTTTATAGTTCCCTTTGGAAACTCAAATAGAAACTAGAGGACAAGGAATCTCACTGGTGTTGATCAGAGTTCAGCCTTCTGGGTACACAGTAGTGTCAAAATAGATGATGTGTCTTTTGGGACAAGTATCTAACATGTGGATTAAACTCTTAATATTAGTTCTCAAAAGAGGTATGACTGCTGTGGGATGGTCTGTTTGTCAAGTGTGTTGCTAATTAGTCAATAAATAAAACACTGATTGGCCATTGGCTAGGCAGGAAGTGTAGGCGGGACAAGGAGGAGAATAAAGCTGGGAAGTGGAAGGCTGAGTCAGAGAGACACTGCCAGCTGCCACAATGACAAACAGCATGTGAAGATGCCGGTAAGCCACGAGCCATGTGGCAAGGCATAGATTAATGGAAATGGATTAATTTAAGCTGTAAGAACAGTTAGCAAGAAGCCTGCCACGGCCATACAGTTTGTAAGCAATATAAGTCTCTGTGTTTGCTTGGTTGGGTCTGAGTGGCTGTGGGACTGGCGGGTGAGAGAGATTTGTCCTGACTGTGGACCAGGCAGGAAAACTCAAGCTGCATATGACTAGAAGACAGAATGGGGATCAATTTGCTGCTTACTTTAATATTTCTTTTTTGCTTCCATATGGGGTTGGGGAAGTGGTGTGCTGTGAAATGTTGTGGGGTGGAGAACAGGAAGCAATGCTTGCTGCCCAAGGATGTCATGTGATCTTTGCTCTCTTACTCCAACCCCTTTAAACACTGTCCAGTTATTCTCTTGGACTTTTCAGTTCATGCTTGGGTGTGTAAATTTCTCTCTCCAGCTCCATCCCACCCCCTCTCCCCTTAAGGGAGGGAACTAAAGGCATATGGGAGACATATCTTTTGACTCTCACAAATTAGCATCTGGAGTTCAACACTTGTAGTTTCCCCTTCTAGTACATGCAGATCCAATTTACCACACCAGGAGACAGATCTAGGAAGAAATAGGCACTTCAGCTACCATTGTTAAGAAGTGTTTGGTTCTCTCATGGTGCAAAGTCAAGTCATATGACCATGAGCATGGACGTTTTTCCAGTCCTATTTTCCAGTTGCTTATTTTATATTGGGGCAGTTTTGGGTTGGAAACTTTAGAGAAGGCAATTATAATCATTAAAATCCTTTATTGATTGCTTTCCGTATATTTGATATTTTGTTAAGCTCTGTTGGTATTATTTTTTAATTTCCTAAAATAATATCATGAATCATTGTATTGAGCTATAATGAATAATTTTTTTCTCTTTTAAATGGACATTGAGATGACATTTGTAACTTGTAATCGATGGAAACCAGTCAATAGGATTTTCTGATAGAGTGACATTTATCTTATACTCAAGATAATATAAAATAAAAATACAATATTTCTCATGATCATTTTTATTTCTTCTGCTTGTGAGGTAATTTTCTTTTGTCTGGAAAATCTGACCATTGAAAATGTCACCATTAAGTGGTGAGAGGCTGTCAGAGTTTTATCGATAGCCACACCTCCTAAGACTAAACTGATTATTACCTGAGGTGAGGCATGAAGTGTATATTCTACTTGGTCAGGAGCATTCGGACTCTACTTTACAGGTTCTGCTGGACTGATGGGCTTAATCTTTTTCCCAATCCCATGTTTAGAAACATTACAGTAATACTGATGTCTAGGAGTACTTAGATCACTGAAATCTGCAATAATTATGTGATGTTTTAAATTAAAAGTTAATTTTTAATTTGTGACATATGTATTTGATGTTTCCCAACATATTAATGATTAAAGGTGTCCACAAGCCAATGAGTTCAGAGATAACAGTTACCAAAGTGACAGCAAAAGTGGGTGTCTTGAGCATAATTTTAGAAATGTTTATGAGATAAAAAGCAACAGCATATGATGAAATATGTCTCCTTAACTTTTGAAAGAGTTATAGGTAAGGTTTAGAAAGATTATTTACCTGTAATCAGATGAACAAACAGGGTAAGAATTGAAATCTTTGTCTACCTAGTTTCAAACAGGGATTTTTTTTCACTATATACCTTTTGATTAATATAAGGCTCATGTTTTCTATGTATTTGGGTCAATTTTAGCAACAAAATGTTTGAAGTGGCTAGTTATTAGATTAAGAGACAATATGTAAGTGTTCAGGGCTTTTTTTCCCCTGCTAACTGCAGGTTAAGTGTTATAAATCTAAATCTATCGATCTGTATGTTCTTAATGTCTATATAACTTAGAAATTTAATTCTATGCCCTGAAATAAATAGGACTGATCAAGAAACATTTGGATTTCTTCTGAGTAGTGGGTCACATTGATAGGTCAAAATATGCAAATAAACGTACTAATAATTCTGGAGGGTTCATGGATCCTACCTTATTATTGGCCTTTAAAACAGCAAACAATATTATAGCATGATTTCAAATAATAAGAATAGTATGGATAAGATTAAATGGTTTTAATTTAAATAATTTGGTTTTTAAGCCATCAAACTAAAATATATCTCATTTTAAAGGTAATGTGACTAAAAAAGAGGGGAAAACAACAAAAAGAAAACTAAATGGTGTAGATGATATATTGGAATTCTGATTAGTGCAACTTAAGTGAAAGAAAACAAGACAATAAGCAATAGAATTTATTCCTAAAATAGATAATAGCTGAACATTAACTATTATGACAGATGAGTTCTTTGTGGAGAAGCAGGCAGGAGAAGCTAGGAAATGGTGCCAGCTATACTGTGTGGCTTTGGTTGAAGTCAGTGGAAACCTCTGGAGAAAGGTTCCCCGTAAGACACAGAGTTTGGACTAATGTAGGCTATGTAGTTAAGGGTGAAGAACCTTGTCTGTTTTAGTTACTTTTTTTGTTGCTATGACAAACATACTACCTCCATAGGCAATTTAAGAGAAAAAGAGTTTATTTTAGCTTATAATTACAGAGGCAATAACAGGACATCATGGAGGATAAAGCATGGTGGCAGGAGCAGGCCAGCCCACGACATTGCATCGGTAGTTGAGAAGTGGAGAGGAACGAATTAATACATGTAGGGTTGCACTCAGATAATTTTATCTACTCTTGTACAGTTCAAGTTCCCAAGCCTAGGGAATGATGCAACCCACAGTGTTCAGGTCTCCTTCATCAATTAATGGAACATGATTATAACTATAGACATACCCGCATGTTAACCCTATCTAGACAATCCCTCATTGGGATTCTCTTTCCAGGTGATTCTAGATTGCATCAAGTAGACAATTAAAATAATCATCACACCTCTACCACCTCATAAACACAACACACAAACACATCACTTTTAGTCAAAATCTTTTGCTCGTAGCCCCTAAAGTATCGTGTAAAACACAGTCCAACTCTGAATGACTTCAGTTTTTAAAATTTCCAGTACTTAAAAAGCCATTGTCTCTTAGCTGTGAGCATCTACAAAATAAACAAGTTATACTTCCAACATATGATGCACTTAATAAGGAACAAGCAGATCAAACCAAATTCAAAATCTAGCAGGGCAAATAAGAAATCCTGTAGGACCATGTTCAGCATCGAGGGCTGGTAATGGACTCCTCTGGACTCTAAAAGCAGTTCCATTTCTCCAGCTCTACCACCCACAGCATACACAGCTTCTCTCTTATGTGTAGACCAGCTTCACTCCACATATGCTGCTCTCCTCAGTAATTGTCCTATTGTCCTGACAGTCATATCTCTTGGGGTATTCAATGCAACTGAGGCTTTCCCTTGATAGCTTCACGTAGTGGCCTTTCAGGGCCTCTTTATAGAAACTCCAGCTCTGGCCTCGGCTGCTGTCTATGACCACTCCCCCAATCTTGCATTACTCATGTCTTCAAAACCAGTACCGTGTTGATGATCCCTACAGCACTGTTACATTCTATCATCATCTTGAGATATAGTCTGGTCCCCTCTTTAGCCACCTACAATGTAGCAGCTTCTGTGTGCTGATGCTGGGAAAACACTTTGCTAGGTAGTTGCTTTTGAAGCAGGGAACTCCTTCAGCTTAGACTTTCTTCCTTTAAATGAAATTAATGACCACAAGGTAAAACTTGTAAGAGGTGGAGTTTTGCTCCAGGGAGTCCTTTGCTTTTGTCTCAGTGCATCACAGGAGACTTCTCTACCATGGAGATAATTTCTTTATCAATTAGAACTGCTTTTGCAGAACCAGCAGGAATACTCTCCTAGCTTGAAATTTCCTTTGCCAAAAATATCAGCTTATTTTCTTTAAAGTCAACTCGGATAAGAATCTCAGGACATGGGCATGTTGAAGCCGGATACTTGGCCAAGATATTACATATTGCTTTTAGTATAGTCACAACAGAGGTTTTGATCCCCCTCTGAAATCTCATCAGACAGGGCCTCCACTGACCACCATTCTTTCTGTATTTCAACTTCCCACTAGAATGACCTCTTAAGCTCTTTTTCCACCATTAGTGGCTTTTCTAGCCCCAATACTGAACTCTATATTCCAGCCAATTCTTAGAATCAAATGAAGACAGAAACTAAACATACAAAGCAATCCTAAGACAGAAATTTAGAGGAAAAATACCTAAATTCAAAAGTCAGAAAGGATGTCTTTTCTTGACTTACAAGTAAAATGATGTGCTACATGACATGTTGGAATAATTTATGGATTATAGTTTATGAAACAAACTCTGTTATCTACTTCTCCAGTCTCTCAATAGGCTTGAAAAATCTACAAACAAGCCTCTTCTACCATTGGACCCACAGACTCACTTGTTGAAACGGGTCTGGTGCTGCAACTGCAACCAATACAATTGTCACCATAGTTGTGCTTCTTCTGAGGCCAACTGGGATAAATGTTGGTACCAGGAAATTGATGACAACTATATCTGTCTGACATTCTTTGGGCACAGCAAGGCACTAGCCACCCCCAACTTTTTGGGAACTTAGCAAATATGGCTGAATAAAGTTTGCCTCATACCTATGCAGCCCACAGAACTATGTTAAGAAAACTCATCTCCCAGTCCCTCAACTTGAAGTCTTGCCTGGTCACAGGAATGGCCAGTTCAGGCTACTTATCTGCCATTGCTAGGAGTCTTAGCTGGGGTCATCCTTGTAGATTCCTGTTTTGTTTTGTTGATTCCCGTGGGGGACCTGTTCTTTTCTGAATAGAAATGGAGAAACAGGAGGACTGGATCAGGGGTGGGGACAAAGGGAGTGAGGTGAAAGACTTGGAGGAGAGGAGGGAGGGGAAACTGTGACTGAGATATAAAATAAATAAATAAACTGATTGATTAAATAAAGAAAGAAAACCCATCTCAAAGGAGATCCTGAAGCCCTCAAGAATAGGGGAGCCCATAAAAGAAGAACAGGAAAGGTAAAAATCAACATGAGATACATCCAGACCAGGACCAGGGAGATAAAGTAGTGGGTCCATCAAAGTCTCAAACAATATGCAGGTCAATGAACTAATTTTCTTATATATCCACCCGGGTTTCCTTCCTTAATGCAGCTATCCTCAGTCAGTGATTTCATGATCTTGTCTTTCCGTGAAGCTCTTCTCTTTCCCCTACAGATATTTCTTATGTATATATTACATATAGTCGTTACAGATATTTCTTATATATATATATATATATATATATATATATATATATATATAACATAGTATAGTTGTTACAGGTATTTCTTATGTATATATTACATAGTATAGTCGTTACAGATATTTCTTACATAATATCTATGTAATTTCTTACATAATATACTATGTAATATATTACATAGTATAGTTGTTATAGATATTTCTTATGTATATATTACATAGTATAGTCATTGTAACATATCAACACTCTTTCCAACTGTTGTATATTTTACTATTTTACTGTCTTTTCATTTTCTCCACGTTGCTTCCTTTATCTTCGCAATGCCCAGTACTCTTACTATTACATTTCCCATAGCACAGAGGCTGATATTGTTTAATAATATCTGGGTACTATTTTTATCCCCTCTTTTTAGTCTGCCACTAACCCAAACCTCATATATTTGCCCATTTCTCCCCTTGTCCTTATTATTCTCAGTCCTATCTATGTCCTTCTCTACTTCCCATCTGAGAACCTAATACTTACTGTTCATCTCACTGTGATTGCTTACCTCTTCTTTCCCTTTTTCTTTCCATTCATACTGAGATATTAGTAGACACAGTGCTACCAGGGTCCCTTTACTCCCTAAATGATCAGCACTTAAGTGTCTGTTTTGTAGTCACCTGCAACTCTATTTTCATAGGATGGTTCCTACCAGATAGTGACTGTGGTTGCAGTCTATCCTCAACTCAAGTGTGTGTGTGTGTGTGTGTGTGTGTGTGTGTGTGTGTGTGTGTGTATGTATGTGTGGCATTTGGAAGGTGGAGCCTGATGCCTGAAATCCTAGTCTAGCAGATGGAACCATCACTACAACTGTGCTATAACTCAGTCTCTCCTGAACACTACAGAAACATCCGATCAAAGAAGAGAAGAAAGCACACTGAATTAAAACAACAATGACAACAAATTCTTAATCAACAGTCTCATCACAAACAGGCAGTTCCCATTGTAAAAGCAGAAGTAACGTGAAAAACCAAGACACCTTGTTTCTTCCTTAAATTACCAATTCTATAGTAATGCCCCAATCAAAATGTCTTGCATAAAATTCTAGACACAAAATTAGAAAGTGATTATAACATGGTAAAACAGCTAAGAAAATGATTTGTTCATTTTCCCAAGAAATCACATAAGCCACCCATGGTAGTTTGATTGTAATTGGCCCCCATAAGTTCATAGGGAGTGGCAGTATTAGGAGATATGGCTTTATTGTAGTAGGCATGGATTGTTGGAAGAAGTGTATCACTGTGGAGCTGGGCTTTGAGATCTCATATATGCTCAAGCTATGCCCTGTGTTTCAGATTTCACTTCCTGTTGCCTGCAAGATCAAAATGTAGCTCCTTCTCCACTCTAAACTTCTTTTCCAGCACCATGTCTGCCTGCATGCCACCATTGTCCCACTATGATGACAATGGACTAAACCTCTGAAACTGTAAGCCAGCCCCATTAAATGTTTTCCTGTACAAGAGTTACCATGGTCATGGTGTCCTTTCACAGCAATAGGAAAACCCTAACTAAGACAGAAGTTGGTACCAGGAACTAGAGTATTGCTGTGATAGGCCTGACCATGATTTAGTTTGGAAGAATTTGGACTTTGTTACTTTGGGTTAGGGAAGCAGTAGAATGCTGTAAGCTCTACTTAGTGGGCCGTGCTAGTAGGAGCATGGAATATTTGAACTGTGGGGGCCCAGCTGAAGAGTTTTCAGAGTAGAAGAATTTTAGTATGTGGCCTAATGACTTATCTTATGATATTTTGGTGAAGAATGAGGCTGCTTTTTTCTCTTGTCCAAAGAGTTTGCTTAAGGCTAAAGTGAAGCATTCTGGATTAATTCTGTTGGCAGAGGAAATCTCAAAATAGCCTAGTATAGACTCTGTTATGCGGTTATTAGTGTTAACTCTAATGAAGATAGATAATGAAAAGGAGCAAGCTGGGAAAGGAAAAATAAAAAAAAAATGTACATTTGAGGGGAAAGGGAGCACCAGAAAGTGGAACAGAGCTATGTTCTATGTTCAAGGTGATAAACAGATTAAGAAATAGAATAAAGGTAGTGGTGACCTCAGGGAAAGATCCCACTCAACCAAGTTTTCAACTTGTGAAAGGAATTAAAGAAAAGCTTAGAGCCAGGTGTGGTGGTACATGACTTTAATCCTAGTACTTGGAAGGCAAAGGTTGGTGGATCTCTTGAGACCAGTCAGATCTACAGAACAAGTTCAATGACAGCCAACTTAGTCAGTGAAGGAAACCATGGAAAAAAGAAAGCTCATGGAGATGTAATTGAACCAGGTAGCATTGTTCCAGGTCCAGCAAGCATCAGAACTTGGCAGCTTTGGCCACATGCTCCTGACTTTGGAGTCAAGGAGTGACTAAGGAAAGCTACAGAGGCCAGGCATGTGTCAGGGGTGTCTCTGAATGGAGGCCTAGAGAAGCCATTGCATGAAGCTGTGAAGTTGAAGCTCAGATTGCCTTGGAGACCCCAAGATGTTAGAGATGGCAGGGTGATGGGATACCTGCCTGCCGAGGTAGCCTTATAAGAGGGAGTGGAACCAGCCTAAGAGAAAGAAATATGTTTCAGTCAACAAAGCTGAAAGAAGTTGGAGATCTGAAGAGCATTTTGACATCAGACATGGAGATGCATTGTTTGGAGTTTGTCCAGCTGTTTTTTGATCTTGCTTTGGTTCAGTATTTCCTCACTATGCTTCCTCCCCTATGTTTTAGAATGGTAATGTATATCCTCTGCCATTATATGTTGCAAGTATGTGATCTGTTTTTTTTTTTATTTTGATTTTCGTAGGGAATTATAGTTAAGAGATTGCATGACTCTCAGAAGAGACTTTGAACTTTGGATTTTTAAAAATTGTTGAGACTGTGATAGAATATGGAGAATTTTGAGGTTGGACTAAATGCATTTTGCATTATGGTATTGTTGCAAGCTTATGGGGGCCATGGAGTGAAATGTGATAATTTGAATGTAATTCTTACTTCCCAAAACAACCACTGAAGAAGGGATTGGTAAGCATTTAATAGCACTCCATGCCAGTGGGTGTGTTTGTATGGTTTCCAGTTAGCCATCCTAAACACAAGAAAAAAATATTTACATATACTCCAAAGTGATGCTTGCTTATCCCACCTGCGTATTCTTAGAAGGACCAATTTTAATCAAGAAGTCTTTTTATATGTAATCAGGACTCATGAAATAATTTAATGTAATTTAGACACACCAAAGTAAAAATATATCCATGTTAGATGAAGAATTTTGAAATAGTAGAATTTGTGCTGATTCTACTACTTCTTGTCAACACTAATTTTTTCATGCCCTAAAATTCAACACTACTGAATATAGTCTTTGTGTAGTTCATTTTCTTTAAAAATGGTGAATATTTGAAAATGATTATAGATACGTTCTAATGGATTGTCATTTTCTCAGATAGTGATTGGATCTCAAAAATCACTGTATGGTGTTTCATGAAAGTAAATGGGTTTATATTTCTAATATGAGGTTTGAAAATGAAGGAACATATTTTCTATCCCCTCAGCACTGTGTGTCTACAGTTCTATTACATTAGCCCAGTACCCAGGCACACAGAAATGTGGAGAGTCATTGACCTCTTCCCCTTTCTCCCTACTAAAGAGCATACTGTACATGAAGTATCTGTTTCCCAGGGAAAAAAGAATCATTTTTCTTAGGCAATTACAATTTTGAGGAAACTGCTATAAACATCATTTTGCCTGACAAGATACTACACATTCATAGAGCATCTTAACTTTCAAGCCAGAGCCTAATCTGCTGGTGACAAGGTGACAGTGTGACTTACAAATAATACCTTCACTTTAGTGATAATAAGCAGGAAACCTATGGCTTTAGAAATTCTAAGCCTTTTCATTTTCAACTTGGTATAGTATAGTTCAGGGTTGAAGATTAGATTTTATAAAAATCAGATTTAGGATTTTTTAAAATGTGACTTGATTCTGTCCATCTAGCCTAATGATGGATTTGTGTTTTTTATACACTCAACATATCAAACTGAATGATTACCTTTATAAAGTATTGCTGCATATAATTATACTCTGCTTTGATGTTTACTAGAGACGGAAACAATTAATTTGTAATATCTTGCTACTGTCCTATTAGTTTCTCAGACAATAAGGGTTATTATAAGTATGAAAATTTTATTGGTACATCTTAACTGTAACAAGTGATGAGTTTCAAATGTCACTTGCATAACAGTTGTGATGGTTAATATATACTGTCAACCCTGATCATGTCTGCAAGGGATTATCTAGATGAGATTAACTGAGATGCAGTATTCAATCTATGTAATTCTATTCTTTTACATGTAGATATTCATATTTCTCAACACCACTAATTGAAGAGACTGTCTTTTCTCTAATATATGTTGACATCTTTGCCAACAATTAGGTGGATGCCCCTTAAAGAAGGATCTATCTGTGGTGCATGAGCTGGCTTTTTGGAGTCCATTACCTATGGAGGGACACATTGCACAGCCTTGATGCAGGGGAGAGGAGCTTGGACCTGCCTCAGTGGAATGTTCAGGGCTTTGTTGACTCCCCATGGGAGGCCTTCCCTTTTTGGAGGAGGGGATGGAGAGGGAGCGAGGCTGAGGGAGAGAGGGAGGAGGGTGAGAGAGGGATCTGTGGTTGGTATGTAAAATGAATAAAACATTTCTTAATAAAGGAAAAAAACAATTAAAGTAGATGAGGCTATGTGCTTTTTCTTGGTCCTCTATTCTGTTCTTTGGTGGACATGACTCTTTTTGTTCCATTTTTTGTTTTGTAACATTACCATAATGTTTTGTTAGTGTGGCTCTGAGACACAGTTTGAGATGAGGTAATACTCTTTCTGTGTAGAATTGCTTTGGCTGTAGAGGGTCTTTTGTTCTTCAATGTAAATATTAAGATTTTTTTCCAGTTCTGTCAATAATGCCTCTGCAATTTTGATGAGTATTACACTAGATCTTTAACTCATTTTTGTTACTTTTACACAATATTAATTACGTCAATCTACAGAATGGTAGATGTTTTCATATTACAGTATTGTCAATTTCTTCTTTTTGTTTCTCAAAGTTTTCACTATAGAACAACCTCAGATTCTTTTCCGATAGATATGTTATATTTCTAAAAGTTAATTCCCATGGACTTGATCTTCTGATTTCCTTCTCAGCCACTGGTATAGAGAAAGGTTGCTGATCTTTTTATATTGATGTTGTGTATCGTAGGATTTTGCTGAAAGTGTTTATCAAATCTACAAGTTTTCTGGTGAAGTATTATCTGCAAATAGGATTATTTGACTTCTTCCTTTCATATTCACATTTTCTTTATTTATTCCTATTGTCTCATTGTTAAAGACTTTATACAATATACTGAATAAATGTAGAGAGAATAGATGCCCTTGACTCATTCTATATTTGTTTATTTTTCTATTTAGTATAATGTTGACTATGGGTTTTTTTTGGATATAATTAATTACACACACAGAGAAAGATAGATAGATAGATAGATAGATAGATAGATGCATAGATAGATAGATAGATAGATAGATAGATAGATAGATAGATAGAAAGAAAGAAAGAAAGAAAGAAAGAAAACATGGAGTTACTTTATAAAGGGGTGACAATGATCCTACTAGATAACATAGGCTAACAATTAAAAGGCCCAGTGATGGGAGTGGGTTACCTATTTTAGAGTTGTGACCAGTGTTTTGGTTACTTTTCTATTATTGTGATAAAGATCATGACCAAAATCAACTTGAGAGGAAAGAGTTTATTTCATGTTATAGCTTATGTTCCTTTACCCAAAGAAACCCAGGCAGGAACCTGGAGGCAGGAACTGATGCAGAGACAATGGAGGAATTCTGCTTACTGGTTGCTTCTCATAACTTGCTCAGCCTGCATTCCTTTTTTCTTTTCTATTCTTTTTTGGTGTTTCAAGACAAGGTTTCTCTGTATAACAGCCCTGGCTGTTCTGGATCTCGCTCTGTAGACCAGGCTAGCCTCAAACTCATAGAGATCTGTCTGCCTCTGCTTCCTGTTGTGGGATTAAAGCATATGCCACTACCACCCAGCAGTTCAGCCCACTTTCTTAAATCACCTGGAACCACGAACCCAGGAGTAACACTGCCCACAGTGGTCTTGGTCCTCTCACATCAATCACCAGCCAAGAAAATCTATACAGGCTGCCCCACAGGCCAGTTTGCTAGAAGAAATTTTCTCAATTGAGTTTCCCTTTTCCTAAATGACTCTACTTTGTGTCAAGTTGGCATAAAACTAACTAGCACAGCCAGTGAGCTTTATTACACACTATTTACAACTGAAACATTACACACTATTGTCAACGCTCTTATTTATCCTCAAGAACTTGACAGGAAGACCCTATTACTGAAGATATCACATATTTCAGTCATAGACATGAAGAAATCAATCTCCTACTCACCTGAACCTTCATCCCTTCTGGATAGCTTCTATAGTACTGAAAGGTGTTAGGCAAAACATCGAAGGAGAAAAGTAATCATTCTTACCAAACTGAACACTGCGAGCTGTAAAAATGACTGGCTTTGGAAGATGAGTCCATAAGTCCAGTAGTGATATGAACCAACTGCTTTCAGATTAGATTTAAGTCCTGCTCCATAAGATGAGATCCACACCTGGCACCATTATTGAGGTCAGAACCTATGGCCACACAGGTCATAAGCCCTAGCAGAGAACCTATTACAATTATCCTGTTAACTAGACATATTATTAAGGCAATTTCTAACGACTTACCATTATACACACAAATTAATGCATCTCTCATTAGAGAAGCTTCCATTTGCAATTGATGGTGATTAACACAGAGACCTACACTTGGTTAAGATGCAGAGTAAGAAAAACTGGTCTTGATGAGTTTTTGAAAGAAAAGAAAAGAAAAGAAAAAAAAGGAAAAGAAAAGAAAAGAACACAATGTTGGATGGATAAGGAAGAGGGGGTGGGTCTGGGAAAGAGTTGTAGAAGGGTAGGAGAATATGATCAAAACGTGTATTAATTCTTAAAGAACTTATAAAATATCTTTAAAAGGAAAGTTTAAAAATGAAATTCAAAATCTGTTGAGAGATAATGTACTCTGGATACTTTAGTTGAAGCCAATGTTAGCAAAATACTTTTCTGTGTAACCATGAAGCATTATCATCTTAACAATGTTACAAACATGTCAGAATTTTCAGAGTAGCCAAATTAATTGAATATCAAACATGAGTTATTTGGCATCTGCCTCTTTGATTTGACTAAAAGCACTGTTTATTTTAGTGAAAATGAATGTATTTATCAACTGCAAATGGAGTAATATCTACAAGTATAATGGCAAGTGCTGCTGACTTTTGTATTTATGTATCAAACCCCTCACAAATACCTGACTTAATTACTTTTTGTTGTTATCCTGTCAGACAACTGTGTATGTCCTTATATTATGAGTAATGAAGTGCCTTTAATTAGTGAAGAAACTGGTCTAAAGTCAGTTGGAAAATAGAGCACGGAGGAAACAAAGTACTGTCCTTTCAGAGCACTGAACACTAACCAGTGGCTAGATGCGGCAAGCATGAAGTAAGGATCATTACATATTAGTACTGTCTCTAGAGAAATAGACACAAGCAACTTAATTGGTGCATAGCTATATAATACAATAATACATATGTTAAATGCATATTTTATAAGCTAATATGACAGCCAAAAGAGCAAATTGGAATGAGGGAAATGTTCAGAGAAAACGTCTAATATTCCAATCTAGTACATCTGCAATGGGAGATGATATTGTATGATTAATAAATACTTCAACATGCCTCCTACAGGACTTTTGATGATCACACTTGGTGATAAATGACCAACATACCAAAAACAAACGGTGAGGATATGAAGTTGTGTAGTTATGGAATGGGTGATGAGTCTGAGAAGAGATGGTATGGAGCGAATATGATCAAAGCACAATGCATAAAATTATTGAAGAATTGATACAAATGTCTTAAAATTAAAATAAAAATAGAGAAATTGAAAAATGCAGTAAATATTTAAAAAAACAAAAAGTAAAAATGAAAAAAAAAGAAGAAACAGGCATTTGGCATTGGTGATTGTGAGGCAGAGGATCTGAGGAGAATTTTTAGTGATTTGTAGAGAATGCTGGATGGTGAAATTGGAACTCCAGACCTATAAGGATGAGGGACTTCAGTAAATACATGTGTATACACATGTACACACGAGATGATGCAATATTCTGAAAATGTATTTTATATTCTACAAGACTGGAACTTTTGTTGGACCGCAGAGTCAAAGTTAATAACGCATTTAAGACTTAAGACTGTTAGCTTATTGTGTACTCAAACTGTTTAAAATATCAACCCACTTACCTTGAATTCCTATGTAATCTGCTTTTACAAACCAAGCTAATGCATTAGCTACCATCACAAATTATGTACTCCTCTATGTCCCTGATCAAAGAGTACTTGTGAGTCATTTGCTGAAGCAGCAAATAAAGGAGCTGAAACCAACTTCCTAAAATGGTGAAAGCAGACGTTTATGATTTTTTGTTGATAAAAAAATGATACTGTGTATTTGAATCACAGAACATGGAGTCATCAAGATGATACTCACCTGGAAGCTTCATCCCTACTGGCTAGCATTTATGGTGCTGGAAGGTGCTATGCACATCCCTAGAGAAGAAAAATAAGACTTGATCTCACAGAGCTGTAAACCTGCATTAAGAAGTTATCTTCAGCCTCTGGGAGGTATCCAAGGGCTGTAGCAATAGACCATGCTGTTTTAGGGGGCTCTTGGACTCCCTTAAGCAAGAACATGAAAGGGAGCTTCTAATAACTGGTGTTGGGTTTTGTTAGATGGTCTATAGCTCTTAGGGAGAGGAAAGTGTTGTCCTAAGAATAGCTTAAATTTGAAATTCTCATTTTTCTTATTTAGGGTATAATACTATGTTGTCTTTCATGTGTATAAAATTTTAGTTACTGTGCATTATTTACTCTCTTAAAAAAGATGTATTAAGTTTTTATTTATGTATATATGCATGTTTATCTCTGAAGAAGCCAGAAGAGGATGTCAGATACCCTGCAATAGGCGTGAAAGGCAGTTGTGAGCAACCCCACAGGGGTTCTGGGCACCAAACGCTCATCCTCTGCAAAGCAGCAAATGCCTTTAACCACTGTGTCATTTCTCCAGCCCCAGAACTTCTTACTCTTACAATATTTATTATGTAGAAATATTTCATGTCAAACTCACAAAGTCTATGGTATTTTTATTCCAGTAATCTCAGGGGTCTAGAGACTTGGTGACAATTGGTGTGGAGCTGACATAGAGCAGGAAACTATTGACTCTACAAATTAGATTAATCTAGGAAGCACCTCTGTGTATCTACACTACTTATTTTAAACCAATAGAATGAATTGAAACACTGATGAAATAAAGAGTGACATACTGGGAGGTTCCTAAATGAATTTTCATTTTAGAAAACAAAAGAAATTCTGAATGTTAACTATCTATTAGATACATAGTTGGTAAAGATTCTCTCCCACACTATGGGCTTCCTCTTCATTCTTGTCTCATTTTCTGTACAGAACCTTTACAATTTTATGAAGTCCTATTTGTCAGTTGTTAGTCTTAATCCCTAAGCAAAAGAAATCCTATTCAGAAAGTCCTGCTTTCCACTTTTTTTGGAGGTGGGAGGAAAGGGTTTATTTGGCTCACAGTTCCACATCACAGTTCATCATCGAAGGAAGTCAGGACAGGAACTCAAACAGAGCAGGATCCTGGAGGTAGGAGCTGATACAGAGACCATGGAGGGATGCTGCTTACTGGCTTGCTCTCCACCTGCCTTGCACTTTTATATTGTAGGGGGCAGCCTGTGTTTCCTTTGAGCAGTTTAAGTGGCACAGATTTCAAATTGAGAACTTTGATCTGTTTGGAACTGATCTTTGTGTGGGGTGATAGATACTGTCACATCTCATTCTTGTATGTATGGACATTCAGTTTTCCCCAAATCACAGAAAACTTTGCTTTAAACATAATTGCAATCATGTTTTTATATTTGTATCCTGTGAATAGTTGGAAATAACACTAGGAAGTTAGTTCTTTCTGCCATGTGGTAGTGAGTTCTGTTCAGAGTACACATCACCCAAGCTATGATTTGTAATATATCCTACCTATATTGAAGTCATCTCATTTTGTAGTCTTGGGAAACACAGCCTGGAGTTTATGTTAATTTTCAACAAGTCACTGAGAATAAAAAATATATATACATGTATAGTATCTGTGTGTATGTGTGTGTGTGTGTGTGTGTGTGTGTATTACCATTAATATCATGGATCAATACACAAAATATCTATAATTCCTCAGATGCTGACTTTATACCTTTATTCTTGAAAAGCTGTCCATCTTTGGCCTTATTGGAGATGCACTAGTTAGCTTGGGTTAGTTTTTATTCTTGAGATTCACAAGGAATACAAACAATATATTGTATTGCATCAGCCTTCTTCCTCAGTGTATTCTTTTAAATGGCTCCAAAACAGTGATATTTGACTATAACAAACAGTTCCTTTTCATTAAGATACATTGCTTCTGCAAAGATGAACTTCTATTCTGAATTCCCCCTAAGTTCAATACCATGTTGTATTTGGAACTCCCAGACAATAAATCGCAGTATGGCATTACCACACTATTTTTGCCTATATGTTTCAGATTCTAGCCACCAAAAAAAAAAAAATATAAAAACTGTAACAAATCATGAATGGAATGTTGAAATCCAGTAGAGAGCGAAGACATCCCTGGTGCTTACATGTGTCGGGACTGGTACATGTACGAGAGAAACCTTTTCCCATGGATCTCCATCTGGACACTCGGCAAAGAAGAAGCAAAGCAGCTTGCATGCTCTCCAAGTTGTCTGAGGCTGGAGGAACCTGGTTTTAGATTTGAGTTATCTCATTAATACTTCCTTGTTTTTCAGAGAATTTCTCTCTGTTCAGTAGGGCGTTTCAGAGGAAGTTATGGTGGAGGCACTGCGAGGACACTGCAAATAGGTAGAACAATGTCCCAACATCAGACTTTGCTCTTCTCCTGTAACCGAGTGTACCGATATGAAAGACTGACATCAGCCGAACTCTGTTCTCAGGTGGACTATTAAGAAGGCTGGGTAATGAAATGCGAGATAATAAAAGGACCTTGTCATGCCATTTGTAACATTCTTTAGAGCAGCACTTGAAATTAAATACATTCTTTATGGCCGTGCTTATACTGTCGTTTTATTCAAGTACTTATTCTGAGATCTTTGGGGAACAGCTCTTGCAGGTGTTGAGAAAATTCTACAAGGAGGTGAAGCACAGATATGTAAGTGGTAGTGTCATCATGTATTGTTAGTTTATAGTGCTCTCACAGCACAACCCACAAGAATAATTAATTATTAGTCAGTTAGAAAACAGCTATTTCCTTTATCCGTATGTAGAGGCAAGCTCTCTTTTCATCTCAAGAGGGAATCACGTGTGAGCATGTCCAAATTCAGATGACTGGAGGAGTTACCTGAGTCCTGTGTACATTTTAGTGACTTTCTCCTCTGGGCATGACAATTTTATCAAGAACTGGAAAATTGGAATATAGTATGAATGATAGCAAATAGACTGGGTGGTTTATCACTTTAATCCAAAGTGGCCATGTAAGAAAATAACAGTTCTAAATCCTCCTTTCGACTTGATATAGCTTTCCTTTTAGTGAGACACACGGCTTGTTGTAAAGTCCTCTTACTCCATCCCCCTTTCAGTGACAGAGTTTCCTACAGCATGGGTTATATTTGAATTGCATGCACTCAGCTTGCCAACCAATCCACAATACAGCAAACCCAAATAACTAATACATAAAAAAATAGAGATGTAACTCGATACTAAGCTCTTTTGCAGTGGCTGGCTGTCTCATTTTAGATGCTTAATCTCATAAAGTTATATACTTATGTATGAAAGCATACTGAATGAAGACGGCGGATGACACCTAGGCATGAATGGCTAGACACTGCAGTGGATAAACTGGAGACAGGTAGAGAGCGGTTACAGCACAAGGAGGCTGATAGGATTTCACACTAGTTCAGTAGCAAAGAAAGAAAACCTCCAGTAGCAGAACAGAAGGAGGGAGAGCTGGAGAGATGAGGAGGAAGATGATTAAGACAGACAGACAGACAGATAGATAGATAGATAGATAGATAGATAGATAGATAGACAGATAGATAGACAGACAGACAGATAGATAGACAGTTTTAAGAACGTGGGAGAGGTAGTTGTGGGAAAAAAGCTGCACACAGCAGCTGCAACCAGCAAAGGGAAGGGTGTAGGGGCAGCCCTAAGAAAGCCTGCTCTTGGTGATCAACTGAAGCTATTCTTAAAAGACTCGTGCTAGGAGCACAGAGAGTTCAAGATCATCCTCAGCTATCTAGCAGCCATTCTGGGCTACATGAATTGCACACCACACACACACACACACACACACACACACACACAAACAAACACGGAGAGGGAGGGAAGGAAGGAGAGGGAAGGAGGGAAGGGAAGGGAGAGGGAGAAGGAGGTCAAAGGGGCTTCACTCAGAGATCTGGCACACAGGAGGGACACTGAATCAAACCATACAGCTCTATGAAATGGAAACTTGGTGTAAGCCATGGGCTGAAGTGGACTGCACAGGAAGTACATGACTCCCCACCTCCAGCATGAGACAGGCCTGGTGCCAGAATTCAGGAGAAGATCACACAGAGATGGTTTCAGCGTGTGCACACACATGAAGGGCCGCACAGAAGCTGGCCTGGCATCTGTGCCTACACGAAATAGCAAATCAGCTCTACACCTTTACTCTTTCACTTTTGAAAGAAGATTTTTTATTCTTCTGAGAATTTCACACATTCACTGCATTTATATTTTTTTCCTCCTTTCCTTCCTTTCAACTCTTCCCATCCCTCTTGAATCCATTATTTTTATCTATCTATCTATCTATCTATCTATCTATCTATCTATCTATCTATCTATCTACTATCTATCTATCTACTATCTATCTATCTATCTATCTATCTATCTATCTATCTATCTATCTATCATCTATCTATCTATCTATCTATCTATCTATCTATCTATCTATCTATCTATCATCTATCTATCCATCTGTCATATACCTGAAACCTCACTCTATTTAGTATTGCCCATATGTACACATATTTAGGGCTCGACTATTTGTGGTTAGATAACCTAGAGGATTCATCCCTGGAGAAAACCGACTCTTTCCCCTCAATAGCTGTTGACTCTGTGTAGCTCTTCATCTAAGGGTGAGGCCTATGAAGTTTCCCCCACCCCTGTTGTATGGTGGACTGATGTGATCATTGTGCAGTTCTTACACAGGCAATCGTATTGTTGAGATTTTATGCGTGCAGCATCCCTGTTGTGTCTAGAAGGCACTATCTCAGGGCAGGCAATTTTTATATGTTTCAGTATTTAAAACAACTTTAAAATTTAAGTATATTTCATCACTTTCTTCCCCTCCCCTAGGGCAGGTATCTTGGTCCTCTGATTCTTACAATCTTTCTGGCCTTCCTTGATGTCTCCTGATCCTTAGGTGTAGGGGTTTTATAGTAGATGTACCAACTGGGGCTTGGTGTTGCATGGTCACTTATTTTCTGCATTTTGACCCACTGTTGATCTCTGTCATGGTTTCCATTCAATGAAAAAAGAAGCTTCTTTGATGAAGGGCGAGAGCTACATTGACCTGTGAGTATAAAAACAAATTTTTACAGCACAGTTGGATGCTCCATTGATTTAGGAAAATGGCATTGGTAGGTTCTTCTCTGGGTTTCTAACCTCTCCAGCCACTGGTAGTTTGCTAGATTTAGTAACTGGTATTTATTTTCTCCTATTTAGGAGGCTTTAAGTCCATTCAGATATCTGTTGGTTACATCCAAGATAAAAGTGCCAGTATTGCACTACTGGGATTATCTTGCCACATTGCTCATTATTGTGGTCCATAAGCTTTACAGATGGATGGAATTGGTGACTGCTTTGCTCCCTTGGGATCTTGCATAGCACCTTCAAACGGTATAAGAGCTAGTCCTCAAGAGGAGGCTTCCAGGTATGTCCCCACAAGTCCTGTATCTGAAGTGTGGGGTGTCTTCAGCAACTGAGACTTACCTTCAAGTTCTGAGAGACAACCAAGGAAAATAGCAGTAGTCTATATTATTATGGGAGTCTCTTGGAATCCCATGACTAATCACTTGAAGGGAAGCATCCCTTGCTTGTTTTTTTTCTAGCTAGTCTGTGGCACCTGGGGGAATACTATCACTCTGTGAAACACACCATTTAAAGTGTATATATAACATATATAAACTTTACTATATATTTAAATGTAAAATACACATTGTGTATTTTAAGTAAGCTTGTAACATAACACACTTCAGTTTGGCTTTTAAAAATATCTTTTATGTTATTTATGCCTCTTTTCTCCATCCATACCTGCCTTGTGCAATGACTCCAGGTTATATACTCAATTATAAAGATTCAGGTCTAGATTCACAGATAAGACAGAACATGCAGGTTTGTCTTTCTGAATCTGGTTTATATTACTCAGAATATTATTTTCCAGTTTCATCCATTTTCCTAAAAATTATGATTTCATTCACTTGTATAATTCATCAATTTAATATCTAATTTCAGTTAGAAAATCAACTCTTTTTGTCCTTCCCTGCTCATATACTTTCTTCTCTTTCTTTTCTCTCATTTTATTTTTTCTTTCTCTCTAATTTATTTCCTTCTTTATTTCTCCTCCTACTTCTTTCAGGCTCTTCTAAAGGACACAGAGTTACTTAGAGCTGAGGATATCCTCCATCAAAACTCTGAATGCTGAGATGTTTCTAGGCTGTATGATATTGTTTCCTAACCCATTTCTCTTCTCACTCTAACTTAACTGGGCTTGCATTATCTGTTCTTTAATTTATTCCACTCTACTTAGCTCTCATTCTTTTTCTTCTCTCCTTTGATCTTTGTTAATTTCTAGTATTATTCTGGTTATTTCCTTTCAATATCTTAGTACCTAACATCTTAGGACATTCTACACTTTCCTTGGTCCATCATTTTTCTAAAGATACTGAGGCAGAGCAACAGATTGTTTTTTTTCTTTCCTTGTATTGAAAATAGACATTTCCTTCACATAATATCCTGATTATGGTTTCCCTTCCCTCCACTCCTCCAAGTTCATCCCCACCTTTCCTCCCATCTGGATCCTCCCCTTTTCTGTCTCTCATTAGAAAACAAATAGGCTTCTAAGGGATAATAATAAAACAAAATAAAGTAAGATAAAACAAGACTAACACATGAGAATAGGCCAAAACAACCAGAAGGAAAATACCTAAGAAAAGTAATAAGAAACATATAGGAAAAGAGACCTACTCCCTTAGAGAAGCAGGAATCCCATAAACACTAAACTGGAAGACATAATAAATATGCAGAAGACCTGGTTCAGATTTGTGCAGGTCCTGTGCATGCTGCCTCTGTCTCTATGAGTTCATATGCATGTCAATCCCGTTGATTTGGAAAGCCTTGTTTTCTTGTTGTCTTCCATCCTCTCTGGATCTTACACTCTTACTGCTCCCTCTTCTGCAGGATTCTTTGAGATCTGAGGGGAGGGATTTGATGGAGACACCCCATTTAGGGCTGAGTGTTTCAAGATCTCTCACTCCCTGCATATTGCCTAGCTACGGGTCTCTGTATTTGTACCCATCTATTGCAGCAAGAGGCTTCTCCAATGATGAATGAACAATATATTGATCTATGAGTATGGCAGAATGTTATTAGGAATCATTTTATTGATGCATTCTATTAGTAGAACAGAAACATTTGGTTTTATCCTAGGTCTCTGTGCTAACCAGTCTTAGGTTCTTTGTCACCCAAGCTGCTTTGGGTATGGGTCCCATCTCATGAAGTTAGCCTTGAGTCAAATCAAATATTGGCTGGTTACTCTCACAAGCTTTGTGCCATCATTGACTTAGCATATTTTGCAGGCAGGACAGATTGTAGGTCAAAGGGTTTGTAGCTAAGTTGCTGTTTACAGTTTTCCTTTGGTAGCATGCAGAGTACTTTTCCGGTAACAAAGACACTAGGCCAGAGGGGTGAAGGATCTATACAGGTACAAGCTTAATGAATTTCAATGAATTGTGTAGGTGGTGTCCTCAGCAATAGGGCTTTGCTATCAGTTTGTGGAGAGCAACCTATCGTCTTGTAAACAGCCTGGATTGTTTAGGAATTCCTGTAGGTCCCTTTAGCCAGCCAGTCAATTAGTTATAACACAATGCCAGTATTGGAAGCTTCATTTGTTGATAAGGGATGGCCATTTTGGGGCTCCATCTCCCCCATCATTTGAGGATTTCAGTTATTGTAGCTTTCACATATGTATATGATTTAGGTAATTTCTACTGTATTGTTTCCATACTCAAATGGCCCTTACTTTTAGCTGTTTCTCCACATTGCAAGATGAATTGCTAAATGATCTTATTAATAAAAACCCAGAGCCAGATATTGGGGTGAAAGCTGAAAGATCAGAGAAGCAGAAAAAAGCCATAGCCAACCTCGAGTTACCAAGTGCTCAGCCTCCAGAGCAAGACTTCCTGTTTACTCATGCCTTATGCACCTTTCTGTGTAGCTGGAGTTACCTCTGGTCCTGCCCAGGCCCACAGCTACTCAGACCCAAATAAACACACAAATGCTTATATTATTTAAACTGTTTGGCCATAGCAGGCTTCTTGCTATTTAGCTCTTCTATCTTAAATTAAACCATTTCTATAAATCTATACCTTGCCACATGGCTCATGGCTTATTGGTATCTTTATATCTTACTTCTCATGGTGGCGGCTGGCAGTGTCTCCTGACTCAGCCTTCCTGTTTCCAGAATTCTCCTCTCTCTTTGTCCCACCTATACTTCCGGCTTGGCTACTGGCCAATCAGCACTTTATTTATCAACCAATCAGAGCAACACATTCACAGCATACAGATACTTACAGCATTTCTGTGTCCTGCCATCTTCCTTCCTTCCTAGTGCTAGGATTAAAGTTGTGTGTGCTTCCCAAATACTTGGTAGCAAAGGCATGAGATCTCAAATGCTGGGATTAAAGGCATGTGCCATCACACCTGGCTCTGTTTCCAGTATGGTCTTGAACTCACAGAGATCCAGATGGATCTCTGCCTTCCACAGTGATGGGGATAAAGGTGTGTGTACCACACCTGATATCTTTGTCTAATTTGGTGGCTGGCTCTATTCTTTCATCCTCAGGTAAGTTTTATTGGGGTGCACAAATAAAATATCACCACATTTCCCCTTTATTTGTCCAAAATAAAAAAGTTATAACTAATATAAGAAAAACTATATACAATAAGTACAATAATTATATACAATATTTACAGGCAATAATTATATCAACAATGTCTAGTCCATTTGCATTTGACAAATTCAGAGAAAATATTTATTTTCTGTCCTATTTGGTGAATCCAAAGGATTATGCCTAATTTACCTTCTATCCTAGTTTGCATTACCAAGACTATCTTTTGATGTCTTTCAAATTTACACACTTTTCACCTCTTTAGTGAGTTTCTTTTCTGAAATTGTTAATAAGGAAAATTATAACTCTCTAATCAACTCCCTCAGAGACCCAAGAAGGACATACTATTACCTAGTTAAACAGGAAGTGCAAGCAAATGACTTAAAAAAAATGTGAGGAATGACAGAAACAGCTGGCTACCTGGACAGCCACCCGAGGTTTCTCTGCAACATTGGGGCATCCATCTTTGGCATACAGGCCTAGCATACCTGACTCATCTGTGAAGCAGGATTTTCTAAAGAGCTTTCTTATCTTGTCTTGGCAAGGATCTGCAGTCCTTTCTTTTGTGTCCTGCTTGTCCATTTTGAACAGCATACTGTCAGCCATTGAAGCAAGGGCATTTTCTTGTCCAGTGGCTAACTTTTGCCACATTGAAAGTAAACTCCATAAGGAGTTTCTTCAATGCCCATTATCTTCTCTGAAATAGATTGGTGCTGCTGGGAGCATAAAAAAAGGAAAATTTTGTTATTAAAACATCTTAAATACCATATTCTGTAGATCTCTAAAGTATTTGAAGATGACTTGTATATCTAAAATATATTTCTGCTTGACCTTGAAAACATACCTAATATGACTATAAGTTCGATTGTAATGACTAACTACTAACCTGCATTTCTTTATTATCCTAAATAGTTAGTAATAACTTTCAAGGACTAGAAAATTACATTACATTGTTAAATGATCTGTATAGGTACAATACCTTGAACAAGATTAGAAATATATGTCCAGTATTTCCTGACAAAATCAATCTCAAATTAACTAATTTTTTAATACAAAAACAAAAATGACCAAACAAATAATATTCATAATTGGCATTACATAAATCCCATCAACAGTAATTATCCTTTCATTTAATTGTTCCATTTTCAGACAGCCTAATGTGTTATCAGAGACTAAATTCCCTCCATTGTAAAAAGTGTTAAAAAATTCTCTTTTAACTAATTTCTCCCTTTAAAAAATCTTACTTGTCTCACCAAATTTGTTGACAATGATGATTCAGATGTGAGGCGGACTCCTCTGCATAGAACAATAGAAGCCCAAGCAGGTTTCAAAACAGCTACTTAGTGTGGTATCAGCCCAAGATGGGAACCAGAGAGAGCCCACAACCTACCAGGAGAGAAGAAGTGAAAGATCAAGCCATCTGGATCCAGCTGGTTAGGGACTCTGACCCATGTAGGGTGGAGACTCTGGCCACATGCAGCTCAGGCTTGAGCCAGGGGCTGTAAGGCCACAGCCAAGTGGCTTTTTTGTGAATTTATACCACAAACATTAGGGCATCAGATGTAAGATGAATTGCTAAATGGTCTTATTAATAAAAAACCCAGAGCCAGATATTGGGGTGACAGCTGAAAGATCAGAGAAGCAGAAAGAAGCCACAGCAAACCTCATCTTACCAACTCCTCAGCTTCCAGAGCAAGACTTCCTATTTACTCACAATTTATATACCTTTCTGTGTCCTGCCATCTTACTTCGTTCCTAGTGCTGAGATTAAAGGCATGTGTGCTTCCCAAATACTTGATAGCAAAGACATGAGATCTCAAGTGCTGGGATTAAAGGGGTGTGCCATCACACCTGGCTCTGTTTCCAGAGATCCAGATGGATTTCTGCCTCTCATAGTGACAGGATTAAAGGTGTGTGTGACCACGCCTGACAATTTTGTCTAATTTGGTGGCTGGCTCTGTTCTCTGATCTCCAGATAAGTTTTATTGAGGTACACAAATAAAATATCACCACACCCTATATTCCCTCCCATGTCTTTCCTTCTTCCCATTTAACCCTCTCATTCCAGTGCCCCCTTTCTGACTCCTGCCATCTATCCATCCATAACTATGCATTCTATTTCCCTTTCTTAGTCCTTACTCTATACTTACCCTCTGTGATCTGTGGATTACGGCTTGTTATCACTGACTTGATAGCTAATATTTACATGTAAGTCTTTACATACTGGATTTGTCTTTCTGGACCTGAGTTACCTCACTCAAGATGATTATTTTTCTAATTCCATCCATTTACCTGAGAATTTCATTAATTTTTTTAACAGTAAGTAATACTCCATTGTGTAAATGTACCATATCTTTATCCATTCATCTGTTGAGGGACATCTAGGTTGTTTCCAATTTCTGGCTATTATGAATACAGCAGCAATGACTATGGCTAAACAAGTGTCTCCATGGTAGGATGAAACATCTTTTGGGTATATGTCCAAAAGTAGCATACCTAGATTCTGAGGTAGATGAATTCCCATGTTTCTGATGAACTGACAGACTAATTTCCATAGATGTTGCAAAAGTTTGCATTCCCATCAGCAATGGATGAGTGTTCCTCATACTTTACCTCCTTACCAGCATGATTCATCATTCTCATTGGTGTAAGATGAAGTCTCAAAGTAGTTTTGATTTGCATTTACCTGGTAGCTAAGGATGTTGAAAATTTCTTTAAGTGTTTCTCAGTTGTTTGCTATTCCTCTTTTGAGAATTCTGTTTAGATTTGTACCCTATTTTAGACTGGGTTATTTGTGTTTTGATGTTCAGGGTTTTTTTAAATTCTTTTTGTGTTTTGGATATTAGCCATCTATTAGATGTATAGCTGGCAAGACAAACAAACAAACAAAGACAAACGAACAAACAAAAAACTTTTCCCATTTGGTAGGCCAAGGCTTTGTCCCAATGACAGTGTCCTTTGCCACAAAGAAGCTTCTAAGTTTCATGAAGTCCCATTTATTAATTGCTGACCTTCATGTCTATGCTAACAGTGTTCTGTTTAGAAAATCTTTGCCTGTGTCATTGAGTTCAAGGCCAGTTCCTAATTTCACTTCTCTCAAGTTTAATGTATCTGATGTTATGTTGAGGTCTTTGATCCATTTAGAGTTGAGTTTTGTGCCGGGTAATAATATGGATCTATTTTTATTCTTCTACATACCATCATCCAATTTGAACAGTACCATTTGATGAAGTTACTTTTTCCAGTGTGTATTTCTGGCTCCTTTATAAAAAAATCAGGTGTCCATAGGTATGTAAATTTAATCTGTCTCCAGTTTGATATTATTGATCAGCATGTCAACATGTCAGTTTGGGGACAATATCATATTGTGTTTATTACCATAGCTCTGTAGTACAATTTGATGTCAGGGATGGTGATACCTCCAGCAGTTCTTTTATAATTCAGGATTGTTTTAGCTATTCTACTTTTTATATATATCAGTTTGAAGATGAAAACACCCTTCCAAGATCTGGGAAGAGTTTTGTTGAGGCCTGCATTGAGAATTTAGATTGGTTTCAGTAGGATGGCCATTTTTCTGTGTTAATTCTACTGAACCATGAGCATGAGTGTTCATTCTATCCTTTGACATCTTCTTCAATTATTTTCTTCAGTAACTTAAAGGTTTTATCATACAAATCTTTCACTTGCTTGGTTAGGGATACCTCAGGATATTTTACATGACTTAAGGATATTGTGAAGTGTGTTGTTTCCATGATTTCTTTCTCAGTGCCTTTGCCATTTGTATAAAGGAGAATGTGGTAGCTTGAATGTAATTGGCTCCCATTAGCTCATAGGCAGTGGCACTCTTAGAATGTGCCACTTTGTTGGAGGAAGTATGTCACTGTGGGAGTCGGCTTTGAGGTCTTCTATATGCCCCAACTGCATCCAGTGCCTCCATCCATTTCCTGTTGCCTTCTGATCAAGATGTAGCCAGCATCGTGTCTACCTGCATGTTGCATTGCTCTCCCCACCATGATGGTAATTGACTGAACCTCTGAAACTGTAAGGGAGCCACCCCAATTAAATGCTTTTCCTATAAGAGTTGCTGTGGTCATGGTGTCTCAACAGCAATAGAAGCCCCCACTAAGACAGAGGGCTACTGATTTTTGTGAGTTAATTTTGCATCTAGCTATTTTGCTGTAAGTGTTTATCAGTTACAGGAGTTTCCTAATAGAATTTTAGGGTCACTTGTATATACTATCATGTCATCTGCAAATAAAGATACTTTGATTTCCTCCTTTCTAATTTGTATCCCCTTGGTCTCCTTCAGTTGCCTTATTGATCTATCTAAGATTTCAATAACTATATTGAATAGGTAAGGAAAGAGGGAGAATCTTTTTTTTTCTGAGACTGGGCTTCTCTGTGTAGCCCTGGCTGTCCTGTAACTTGTTCTGTAGACCAGGCTGGCCTCAAATGCAGTGATCCACCTACCTCTGCTTCCTGAGTGCTGAGATTAAAGGCCTGCACCACTACCACTTAGCAGGACAATTTTAACTTATTCCTGATTTTAGTAGAATTGCTTTGAGTTTTCCTTCATTTAAGTTCATATTTGCTATGGGCTTGCTGTATACTGCCTTTATTATATTTAAGCATGCCACTTGTATTCCTAGTCTCAGGACTTTTATCATGAAGGAATGTTGGATTTTGTCAAAAGCCTTTTCTGCTTCTAATGAGACAATTATATATTTTTTCTTTCAGTTTGTTTATATAGTGGATTACATTTAATGATTTTCATATGTTGAACCATCCCAGCATCTCTGGGATGAAACCTACTTGATCATGGTGGATGATCTTTTTGATGTGTCCTTGTATTTGATTTGCAAATACTTTATTGATTATTTTTGCATCTATGTTTATGAGGGAAACTGGTCTGTAATTATTTTTATTTGTTAGTTGCTTTGTATATCAAGATAACTGTTGTCTTGTAAAGCAAATTGGACAATGTTCTTTCTGTTTCTATTTTGTGGAATAATTTGAGGAGTATTGATATTAACTTATCTTTGGAGGTCTGGTAGAATTCTGCATTGAATCTATTTGTCCTGGGCATTTTACTTATTTATTTTGGTTGGTAGAATTTTAAGTACTGTTCTGTTTCAATAGGCATTATAGATCTGTTTAAATTGCATATTAATCTAGATTTAACTTTGGTAGGTGGTATATATAAAGAAATTATCCATTTCCTTTAGATTTTCCAATTTGGTGTTATACAGATTTTCAAAGTATGTCCTATATTTTCTCTGGATTTTCTTTGTGTCCATTGTTATATCCCCCTTCTCACTTCTGATTTTGTTAATTTTAATCTTCTCTCTCTACATTTCAGTTAATTTGGCTAAGGGTTTATCAATCTTACTGACTTTTTCAAAGTCTATTGGCAAGAGTGGGGTATTGAAGTCACCCACTATCAGTGTGTGGCAGTCAGTATAATGATATAAGGTGTAGTAGAATTTATTTTTTTAACAAACTTGGATGTCCTTGTGTTTGGTGCTGTTAAGAATTACAATGTCCTTTTGGTAGATTTTTTTTCCTTTGATATGATTCCTATCTCTTCTGATTAGTTTTTATTTTAAGTCTATTTTGCAGATATTAAAATGGCTATATCAGCTTGCTTCATAGGTCTAATGATTAGAATACCTTTTGCCATCCTTTTAAGCTAAGGTAATGTGTGTTTTTTGGATGCAGCAGATGGATTCAATTTGTGCTTCTATTCTGTTAGTCTATATCTTCTTATTGAGGAATTGAGACCATTGATGTTGAGAGATATCATTAAACAGTGTTTGTTGATTTCTGTTCTTTGTTGTTGTTGTGGTGGTGGTGGTGATGGTGGTAATAGTGGTGTGTGTGTGTGTGTTTGTGTGTGTTTACTTTCTTTTTTTTTTTTTTTTTTTTTTTTTTTTTTTTTTTTTTTTTTTCGAGACAGGGTTTCTCTGTGTAGCTTTGCGCCTTTCCTGGAACTCGCTTTGGAGACCAGGCTGGCCTCGAACTCACAGAGATCCGCCTGGCTCTGCCTCCCGAGTGCTGGGATTAAAGGCGTGTGCCACCACCGCCCGGCGTGTTTACTTTCTTTTGATGTGGTGAGATTCTTGTTTGAGTTTCTAAATTTTCCACTTTCGGATTTCCCTCAGTTTGGATTTTTTTTATTGATTCTATTTCTACTTTCAGGTCTTGACATGCTTTATTCATTTCCTTTCACTGTTTGTGTTTTTGTAGATTTCTTTAAGGAATTTATTTTCTCTTTAAGGATATCTATCATATTCTTTTTTTAATTAAAATGTTTTCATTCATCTTACACATGAATCAAAGATCTCCCTCTTTCCTCCTCCCAGCACATTAGCCACCCCCCCCAACATACTCCCCACTCATCTCCACAAGAAGGCAAGGCCTCCCATGGGGAGGCACATCCAGTAGAGGCAAGTCTAAGCTCCTCCCCCTGCCTCAAGGCTGCACTAAGTGTCCCATCATAAGTAGTGGGATCCAAAATGCCCACTCATGCACCAGGGATGGATTCTGATTCTACTGCCAAGGGGCCCCCCAAGCAGATCAAGCTACTCAATTATCTCATCATGCAGAGGGCCTAGTTCAGTTCCATGCAGGCTCTACAACCATTAATCCAACTTTCACGAGTTCCCACTAGTTTGGTTTTGTTATCTCTGCAGGTTTCCCCATCATGAGCTTGATGCACTTGCTCATAGAATCCTTCTTCTCTCTCTCCAACTGGACTCCTGAAGCTCTGCCTAGTATTTGGCTGTGGATCTCTGCATCTGCCTCCATCAGTCATTGGAGAAAAGCTCTGTGATGACAGTGTATTCACTGATCTGATCACTGGGGTAAGCCAGTTCAGTTCAGGCACTGTCTCCACTATTTCCAGTAGTCTAAGCTGGGGTCATCCTTGGGGATTCCTGGCAACTTCCTTAGTACAGGGTTTTACTCTATCCCCATGATATCTCCCTCCTCATGGTATCTCTGTCATTGCTTTCCCACTCCATCCCTGTTCCAGCTCAACCATCCCATTCCCTTATGTTCTCACCCCTATCTCCTACCCTCCATTGCCCACCCCTCACCCCAGTTCACTCATGGAGATCTCATCTATTTCCCATTCCCAGGGCAATCCATGTGTCCCTCTTTGGGACTTCCTTGTTAACTAGCTTCTCTGGAGTTATGGGTTGTTGTCTGGCTGTCCTTTGCTTTACTTCTAGTATCCACTTATGAGTGGTTACATACTATGTTTGTCCTTCTGAGTCTGGGTTACCTCACTCAGGATGACATTTTCTAGTTCCACCCATTTGCCTGCAAATTTCATGATGTCATTGTTTTTCTCTGCTGAGTAGTACTCCATTGTGTATATGTATCACATTTTCTTAATCTGTTCTTCAGTTGAGGGGCATCTAGGTTGTTTCCAGGTTCTGGCTATTATGAATAATGCTGATATGAACATAGTGGAGCAAGTAGCCTTGTGGTATGATTGAGCATCTCTAGGGTATATGCCCAAGAGTGGTATAGCTGGGTCTTGAGGAAGATTGATTCCCAATTTTCTGAGAAACTGTCACACTGATTTCCAAAGTGGCTGTACAAGTTTGAACTCCCACCAACAGTGGAGGAATGTTCCCCTTACTCCACATCCTTTCCAACATAAGCTGTCTGCAGTGCTTTTGATCTTAGCGATTCTGACAGGTGTAAGATGGTATCCCAAAGTCGTTTTGATTTGCATCTCCCTGATGACTAAGGATGTTGAGCAATTCCTTAGATGTCTTTCAGCCATTTGAAATTCTTCCTTTGAGAATTCTCTGTTTAACTCTATAGCCCATTTTTAATTGGGTGGTTCATTATTTTGATGTCTAGTTTTTTGAGTTCTTTATATATTTTGGAGATCAGTCCTCTGTCAGATGTGGGGTTGGTGAAAATCTTTTCCCATTCTGTACACTGTCATTTTGTCTTATTTACTGTGTCTTTTGCTTTACAGAAGCTTCTCAGTTTCAGGAGGTTCCATTTATTAATTATTGCTCTCAGTGTCTGTGCTACTGGTACTATATTTAGGAAGTGGTGTTCTGTGCCAATGCATTCAAGACTGCTTCCTACTTTCTCTTTTATCAGATTCAGTATAACTGGTTTTATATTGAGGTTTGTGATCCACTTGGACTTGAGTTTTGTGCATGGTGATAGATATGGATCTATTTGCAATCTTCTACATGGTAAGGTATTATCATCCCTGAAATCAAGCTCTACTATAGAGCCATAGTAGTAAAAACAGTTTGGTATTGGCATAAAAGCCTACATGTGGACCAATGGAATTGAATTGAAGACATTGACATTAACCCACATACCTATGAACACCTGATTTTTGACAAAAAAGCCAAAACTATACAATGGAAAAAAGATAGCATTTTCAACAAATGATGCTGGCATAACTGGATGTCAACATCTATCATATTCTTAAAGTCTATTTTAAGGTCTTTGTCTTGTGCTTCAGCTATATTGCAATTCCTAAGGCCTACTGTAGCAGGGTTACTGGCCTCTTGTGGAGACATATTGTCTTGATTGTTATTGGTTGTCTTTTGACACAGGCTTCTAGTACTTGGGTTTGGGGTGATTGTAACTCTAGGTGCTGATATCTGTCTTACCATTGTTGGCTGGGTATTTTGTTCCTTGTTTTCTATTGTCTTCTCTGCTTCTTAGAAGGATGTGATAGCTGTGTGTTGCTTGGTAGGGAATTCTGGGATTCTGGTATGTGTAGCCACTAGAGGTTTCAGGGTGAATTTTTTGTTTTTTAGGGAATGGGAGCTGACACTTAGGAATAGGAGTGGGCTGGAGGTCAGTTAGCTGAAGGTGCCCACAGGAGGGAAGAAAGCAAGGTGTTCCACCAAGTTTTGCTTAGTGTTCTGGGAATGGGGACAGGTAATGAGGAAAGCCTGCTACAGAGCTGGGCATAAGACAGGGAGATTGGATTTGGAGGAGAAGAGGGAGAGTGAACACTCATCTACCTGCTTTGCTGTTCTACTTGCTTCTCTGGCAGGCTTGTTTGGTGGGTTCCCAGGGAATGCCTGCTGGAATTGGGGGCAGGCATAATAGGATGAGCACAGAGGCAGGTTGGAGGAGAAGATTTGAGTGATCTCCATGAAATGGGGACAGAGATCCAGAGATCAGGAAGAAGCCACAGCAGATGATCTGCTACAGAGGTGGGAGTGAGATTGGGGGATTGGATTTAGAAGAAATGAAGATCTCCAGTCAGGTTACCTTCTTCTCTTGCTGGAGTGGTCTGTGAGTTCTCAGGGACTCCCAGGTGGATGGATAAAAGGGATGAGTGGGAAGAAGGAAGATTGAAAGTCAAGATCTGTGTTTTCTACTAAAGATGGGGGCAGGGCAGGAAGGAAGGCCAAAGCATGTTTTCTGCTACTGAGCTGGGGAGGAGAAGACTGGGGAACTGATTTTGGAATAGAGAATGGAAAGTCAAGATCTGAAGATAGCCTACTTGCTTCCCTGGCCAGGTTGGCTGGAAGGTTTCTAGGGAATGCCCATGGGAGTTGGAGGATGAGACAAAGGGATGGGGCAGTAAGGAAGGCTGTGGGAAAAGATGTGCCTGATCTGCTGGAGATGGGTGGAGATAGCAAGGGGGGCTGTAGCAAGTTGTCTGCTACAGAGTTGGGGATGAGAGTAGGGAACTGGATTTGGGTGAGAAGAAGGAGAGGTGAAGATCTACAGTTAGCTTCTATGATTCCCTGACTGGCATTGCCTGCAGGTTCCCAGGGAATGTCTGCAGAGTTGGGAACTAAGATAATGGAATGAGTGTGTGTGGAGGACCAAAGCTCTGAGGAGGAGGTCTACTTGATTCATTGGAGATGGGGGTAGAGAGGAAGGGGAAGCTGCAACAGATGGTCTGCTACAGAGTGGGAATGAGTTAGGGGCAAGTGATTGTTCTAATTGGCTATGGTGGTATTTTCACAGTGGACTACCCATTATTAATTTATTCTGTTGTTAGTATTCTATTCTCATAGTGGTATAAGAGACTGGGCCTAGGGACATGATCACATGTACTGAGATCTAGCTACAGAATCACTTACCTCCCTGGCACAGTGTGAAGAAGCAACCATAACAACCTTAACTATACTACAATCCAGTCCCACTGGAAGCTTTTAAATTTCATGAAGTAACAGGTCAATTTTAATTTTTATCTTCTGAGGGATTAGAGTCCATTTCAGAAAGCTCTCGAGTACATTTACATTTTACAGTGTTTTCCTTACATTTTTCTATAACATTTTCAGTTTTTCAGGCCATTCATCAAGGTGTCTGACCCAGTTTGAATTGATTTTTGTTCAGGGTGAGAGATAGGGATGTCATTTCATTTGTCTGTGTATCAATATTCATTTTTTCCCAGCACCACTGTTGAAGAGACTTTCTTTTCTTCAGTGTCTATTTGTGGTACCTTGCATTTTCTGGCTACCTGAGCATGTGTCTTTTGATGACAATAGACCCTTCATGGTCTTATGCTTCTTGTGTTGATCTTTGTGTTATTTGGCCTACAACCAGAGTGTGCACTTCATAATCTTAGGAGTGGGTACTGTATCTAGGGGTGTCCTTCAGTCTCTAGGACTAGAAACCTCTGTAGGCAGCCTCGTTTTGAGTATGTGTGGGGTAGGGTGGGAGAGGAGGGAGAGGAGTTATATGTGGGAGTGTAGATATGGACCCACATATGTAGAGGTCAGAGGTATTATTACTCAGGTGTCATTCACTGTGTGTGTGTGTGTGTGTGTGTGTGTGTGTGTGTGTGTGTGTGTGTGATATCTTCCCAGGAAACTGTGTCACATCACACCAGTGAGCTCCAAGGATCTGCTTGTAACTGCCCTGTGCATTAGGGTTACAGATTCATGTAACAATAGCTGGATATTTTACATGAATGCTGAGAATCAGACCTCAGGTGCTCATGCTATGTGGTCCACATTTTACTGACTGAGCCATCCTCAGGTCTGATTACAATTTTCTTTTATTTTACTTGTTGTTGTTGATGTTTGTCTTTTTTTGTTCCCAACTCTGCCATTCCATTTGTTGGTATGTGCCATGTCGCTTTTGACTGTCTCTTGCCCTCTGTAAACTATATTATAATAGGACATAGATTTTCTGAGGCTATGCCTGTATTTGCAATTGTACTCGACACTTGGAGCAGAATGCTTCCTCATTGGAGCTGAACCCTCGAGAACACATTCTGGACTTCCTTTTTGTTCTACTTTCTGAAGTTTTCTTTCTTCCTTTGGCACTAAAACTGGTGTTTTTCTTCAGTTCTCTTCTTGGAATAGATGCTCATTAACCCAGTTTGTGAGAGGACCAGAGATTCCAGCAGTCCTTGCATAGGCATGTTTTGCATCTTTTGTCTTCCCAAGTCGTAATTTTATGATGGGAGAGAAAGATGAAAAATTTAGGGGAAGGAAAAACAATATTAGAATATATTTTGACTATTTTAAATTTAAGTAATCGTTCTCTGGCTATATCAATTTTCCTTGCATAAAGAGTATGATTTTTTTCATGCACTAAGAAAACAACTGGGAAGTAAAGGCATAAAACCTTATATAAATTCCTATGTGTAATTAAAAAATTATATTTTAATAGTTATAACATCTCTCATTCTTTCCTCCCTCCAAACCCTTCCATATACCCCCTTGTCTTTCATCTTCATAACTATTTTTTTTCATTAATTGTTATTAAATGTACATATGCATATGTATATACATAAATATTCCTAAATATAACCTGTTCAGTCTGTGTAATGCTACTCATCTGTATGTTTTCAATGCTGGCTATTTGGTATTGGATAACTGATTGGTGTGTTCTTCCTGGAGACAACCGTTTCTTCTACTTTCAGTATTCCTTAGTTACCTGTAGATCTTTGTGTAGTACTGAAGCCTCCTTCATGGCTTTCACTTGTCACTTTGACATGTCTATTGGTACACTTGTGTTGGATGGCTGAAGAATAAGAGCATCTATAAAATTTCATATTCTCATAAAAATGATTGACTATGGTCCTAATTGCTTATGCATAACATGTAGAGTAGGACTTCAGAGGCCACTGACTGGAACAGTTTGGCAGATCTAGCCAATGCAAACTTGGATGAGGCATACCAAGTCAGTTAAAATGATGACAACTATAGTGACATATGTTGAAAAGTAGGGCCTTCAGATACTCGAACATTCTGTCTGAGCATCATCCGTCAGCTTCGTGGGCTCAGTATTTATTTTGCCTTTGAGACACTTCTAAGAAGAAAAAACAACATTCTAATTCTAAATAACTCAATTTGTCTGCTCCTAAAATTACCCATTCAATACTCACAGAAAAGATTGTACACATCAACCACTGCAAACGTTCAAAAAGAATCCAAACAAAAAGACAGATGCACTCCCATTCTTTCATTAGGTTGCAAGCTGATTAAGTTCAAGGATGATTTCGCATTTGCCATGTGTTTTGTTCAGGGCCTGTGATGTATTGCTTACAAAGCCCAACAAATAAAAGCAACAGCTTCCTCTCTCGGAATGCCTAACTGCTGGAATTTGCTCTACATTTTTCAGTAGAAGAAGTTACTACATCTTCTCCTCAGCACGATTAGGTTGGTGCCACGACAATCTGGTTTTATAGTCAAGGCAATGGGGGCCAAGAGAGGTTAAGCAAGTGTCTGACTGTCCCATGGCTAGCAAATAGAGGATCGGTGGTCAAGGCCCAAGTAATGGGGCCCAGTTGCTCTCTGCTCTGCTGTAGTGTGAACCAGGAAACCAAGTTAGAAACCAAGTCAAGAGTCTGGTTTTCAGTACAAGTGACTGGCTTTTATTTTGTGTTGAAAATTGCAGAAATTGAAAATTGACAAAATAGTCATTAAAAATCCTAACTTTTCTTGTATTGTTTGCTTATTTTAAATTTTATCACGATTTAGACTGTTAAATCACATACAGAACATATATATGCATGTATATATACCCATATGTATATACATACATACACATATATGAGTTATGATGGTGTGTGATTTTATATTTCATTTATTCTCCTTCTCCACTAAGCAATTTCCATATACCAAGAAAGTTTTGGGTAATGATGCATTTTCAATCTGTCTACAACAATTTTGCTGTGAGCTGTGATGCTTGGGTCTTGGAAGCCTGGCTGGGACAGGAAGAAAATGAACAAAGGATAGACACACAGATCCATGTACAGGAAATCTGGGGCCTGGTTGAGGTATGCTCACTCTGATGGAATAGCACTTACTACTGTAGGCATCCCTGAACCTCAGTGTGTTCATTAGGTAGAACACAGGGAAGGGATTGGTTGGTCTCAATAGGTCTCTGTAGGCAAACAGTCTTGGGCTGTAAACACTGGAAAGAGGAAGCTGCAGCTGCTAGTTTTTGTACACATTGATCAATCATCCATAAACACTTTTACTTGGACCCAAAGAAGAAGCCTCTGCCAACCTCTAGCCTGATCCATATAAGAAGATAGCTTTGCCCGTGTTCCAGGGGTCCAAAGACTTGGTCTTTGTCATGTTGTTATAGCTCTGCCCATGTCAGTACAAACTTGCTCAGGATTTTACTCAGTCAGGGATTCCTCAGTTTCTTATATAACTTATTTATTTTCTGTCAGACACTTAAATTGATCTGCATCAAGTCTAACAATGCTGTATATTACATGCATCTTTATAATTCATTACTTTATTTATTCATTTATTTGCAAAACTGTACCCTAATTTGCTGTCAGTGGACAAGTACTTCAATGCTGCTCTACTCTCACGAGCATTTATAATATCTTGCATTTAGATTTCTGTTGATTTAGAAGATGGCAATCTACCATGGCGAGATTAGTTATGTGAGGAATTGGTAGCAGAGGATCCAAGCTCTTTAACATGGCCTAAACTCAGCAGAGGAAGAATACAGAAGTTCCCAGATTTCTTAGTTTTCCTGTGTTTTAGCAGTAGGTCTCCTTGAGATGCACTAGCCAAAGATGAGAAAAGAATAGACACCCATGTCCATGCCTTCCCATGCTTCTCTATTTCCTAAAACTCTGTAGATGAGAAGTGACAGTTTTACTGATTTTTTTTTTGGTTTTGCATTTTGTTGTTCCTGAGATGTTATTCATTTTGTTGCTCCTGAGAATGCTTGTAAAGCTCTAAAATTAAAATGTAATGTCCACATAGAACTACATGTCATAGATTCCATAAATTTTCACCGTGAAAAACCGTTTGTACCATCATCACCTGGGTTAAGATGTGGCATGTTAGCTATCTCAGACTTTCCTGGGATTCCCTATCAGAAACTGTCCATTACACAGCCCCCTTCCCGAATAATGTGACTGTGTATGTATTAGTTGCCTTTTTTATTTTTCCTTTTAAACATCTTTTGTTGTTGCTTGTTTTTCTCTGCTTGAAGTATGGACACACACACATACACGTGGGTGGTTGGGAAAGAGAATGAAAGAAAGCTTTGAAACTTTGTCTTGGGTTGTTTAATTGATTAAAAAATGACCGGCAGTATTCTTTATTTCTCCTGTTTGGAAGTCTTTGTTCTGTGTTTTCAAGATGGGGGAACTTTATTAATATGATATGTGTCTTCAATGCACTTTCAATTATATACTACACTAATGGTTTCTGAAGTATTTATCTGTTTTTAAATCCCCTATAAATTATCAGTCCAAATTGTATTTCTAAATGGCTGTAATTTTTTTAAAATTTTTCTGTATAGATCCTAGTTCTATAGCATAAGTTGTTTACTTAACATCTATATTCAAATATATGAAGTACAGTTATTTAACATCTAGGATTAATTAGTTCAGATACTGAATTGCCTTCCCATCTGTAACTATTCCAGTTTCCTTTACTTTAAAGCTACTTTGCACTGTTTTCCAGTATGTCCAAGAATGTTTTATTCAGTTCCAGGTATGCATGCATATTATCCAGGGGTTGACTAATGTTCTTCATGTGAGCAGAGTCCATGTGTACTGTTCTGGTCTGCCCTACTGCTCCTACTCCACTGCCTTCTCAATGATCAATGAGTAGCAGTTTCCTTGGAAATTTGAACAAAGAGAGCAGATCTTGTGTTTACCTACCCATCAGATTTCATGATCTAAGTACTCTTTAGTACTTGTTTTCCTCAAACTTGTTACGAGGTGGAATGAAAGTCCTGGAGAAAAATCTTTCTAGTATTATTTTATCCCTTTTATCATTTTGTTTTATCTACCATCAATCTTTTGCTCTGGCTTGATAGCTATTTTGTAAAAAATATTTTGTAACCCTATATTTTGTAAATAGAGTAACTTTATTGCAAGTTGTAACTCAGTGTTTGGAAGTGATATTTTAATTTTGTTCAATAGATTTAGGTTGAAATCTATGTAGTTTTACATCAAGGTTGTTATAATTTGTTTTTGATTTACAAATGACTATTCTTTAATTTTCAAAATTGGAAATATCTTTCACATAGATCTCTTATAAAGTTCTCTAACACTGTGATTATGATACAATGTAAATACTCTTATTTTCAAAAGGTAAATTAAACTCATCTCTGTTTATTATATTGACAGAGACAGAGGTTGGCTTTTCATTTTGTCATATGTGATATTCAGTTTTAGTCAAAAGTATGCTTTAAAAATATACAATTTTATGATAAATATGGAAATATTCTCATTACTTGACTTACTGATTCTAAATGACATTTTTCTTGCCTTTTGTTCTTAACATATATTAAACAACAATCTTTTCTGTTTCCATATTTTTTCTTCGAATTTCAAAGTTTTTAAGAATAATAATTTCTCCACACAGGAGCTAGTTAGATTCCGTCACTCCTCATTTTCTGTCAGTGACATCTTATTTGTGTGCTTCAGGATTTTCCACATTGTACTATTTTTTTGGTGTTGTGATTGTCCTTAGTCATATTTAATTCCCTGATGTTAGCTATTTGCTAACATCAAGAGAAGTATATGAGTGAAATGTCACTAGAGTCCTTGCAAAATGAGATTGTTAATGTTTCCTTTAGGGTCTCAGATTTTGTGAATGTTGGCTAGTTGAATATTTATATATTTCAATTAGTTTATCTCTGGTACTTAAACACTTAAAAAGTGTCCATTTTCTTTTCTTTTCATCTCTTATTGTGTTTTTCAGTAGTCTGTTCTCTGTGTCTTTTTTGTTTTGTTTTATTTTGTAGCCCAGGCTGCTCTTGAACTTGTGGTGTTCCTCTAGCCTTGTCTTTGCAAGTGCTGAAATAGGTGTAAGTTGTCACTCCCCAAGTATTTAGTCTTCTTCTTGTTGTTTGTTTTACTTCAAATTCTGTGTTTGATTCATTTATTTGGGGGAGGGCAGTGAAATTCACTCATAAGTGTGTGTGTGTGTGTGTGTGTGTGTATGTGTGAAATCTACTCATAAGTGTACATGTGTATATGTGTGAAATCAGTCTTAAGTGTGTATGTGTGAAATCCACTTATAAGTATGTGTGTAAAAGTATAAAATCACTCATAACTGCATGTGTGTGAAAACCACTCATAACTCTATGTATATGTGTGAAATCCACTCAGAAGTGTTTGTGTATGTGTGAAATAACTCATAAATGTGTGTGTGTGTGAAAACCACACGACTGTCTGTATATGTGTGAAATCCACTCATAACTGTGTGTATATGTGCAAACCATTGAGAAGTGTGTGAAATGACATACGTGTGTGTATGTGTGAAATCACCCATAACTGTGTGTATATGTGTGAAACCTACTCTTAAGTGTGTGTGTATGTGAAATCACTCATAAGTATATGCATATGTGATCTACCAGCTCGTGTTTTATGCCCATTTTCTGTCTTTACATTTCTTTGCTAACTTTTCAGTAATCAGGTAAGAGAGTCTTTATGGCACTGAAAAATAGAATCTACATTTAGACAAATGCCAATCTGTTTAAACCTCACTTCAACTACTAGAGATGTACACCAAATTAAAAAAAAATTATAGTCTGGTCAGCTCCTGAAAGTCATGAAGGCATCTATCAGAAATAGGATTTATGCCCAAGTTTTTCTTCATTAAAATTTGCTATAAAGTAGCTAATGGGAGAAATCTCAGAAACACAGAATGGTCCAGATATATTTTGCTGGCTATAATATAATAAATTAGAAAATAATAACCAAAGTGAGGGCAACACCTTGGAAATAAAAAAAAATAATACAACCCATACTATTTTCTAAGTTAGCCTTGGGTATAGTAAACATTTAAATTACTCTTAAAGAGCAACAATAATTAGCACATTCTTTACCAAAAAGTCATAAGATAGGAACCAAACTACTGAGATAATAATTGTAGTAAAATAATCCTCTTTTATTAAAAATATTTAACAATGAAGCAATAGAAATTTTAGCATAAGGCTTTAATGGAAAGAACTTCAAAGCTTATCTAAGGAGGTGCTGTACAGGAGGAGTCCTCGTATTTAAGAGTAGAATCATATATTGGAAAGTAGGCCAAGACACTTGGTCAACAAGGTGGATTAATTCTTTGGAAAACTAAATAATTTTTCAAGCCAATAATTTGATTTTTTTTATCAAACTGATAATTTGATTTCTTTTAAAGTAATGAAAAACCTCAAGCCTTGAAAAATGTTATAGTGCATCTAAAAAAATGTAATTTTTAAAATTAATTTGTGATGATTACAATGAGCTATGCTACATTTCAGCAAATACGGCACGTACTGACCAGTCAGGAGAGTTGACATTTCTCTTATCATGTCTTATGCTGGAACCTTCTTTCACTTATCTTCTAGACATTCACAATATACAATAAAATATTGTATTGTGTGCATAATGTGACAACTTAATCCTATCTAATTGTATTTTGGTACTGATTTTTTCAGTTCTTCTTTATTCTCTCTCCCTTCAACCCTTTCAGGCCTCTAGTCTATGTTCATATCCACTCATTTTAGTTTCTACATATGAGAAAGCATGTGGTGTTTGTCTTTTTTGTGTATTTTTCCTCTAATATGTTTTCTCTTCTGTATGCTGGGTTAGTTTTCTTTGGATATATACCTGGTAATGAGATGGCTGGATCACAGGGTAAATCCATTTTTCACTTTTTGAGGAACCAACCTACTCTTCTCTATAATAGCAATAGATTTTCATTTTCACTAGTAGTATATGAGTCTCCTTTTTCTCCATATTACTGCTAACATTTGTTCCCCTTTTGTCAATTTGTGATAAGCATTCTTAGTGGGGTGAGATGATACATTATTTTGATAGTTAATAAAAATAAGGTTGCTGACTATTTGTATTATATGTGTGTGTGAGTGCATGTGTGTGATGTTTTGGGGATCATTTGACAATTTTTTTCATTGTTAAGTGTTTTGTGCTCCTAAATTTTGGATGCTAATCCTTCTTCAGATGGATAGTTTCTGAACGTGTCTTCTATTGTTTTCATATTGTTGTGAAACATTGTTTTCTTTGCCCCAGAGACACTTCCCAGCTGTGAGTTGGTTGACATTCCCTGTGCCTGTTTTTGCTTTTTCTGCATTTAGGTGGCATATAGCGGTGTCTTGAAATGCTTCCCTCAAGCTTTCTTCCCCTGACACTTCTATTTGTATCTTGTTTAAGTTGTTTAACATGGGAAGACATTGATTTTTTATTATATACCTTTTCTTCATTGGTTATGACAATTGAATATTTATTATACTTTATTCTGTTGATACTATTACTGTATTGCTGGAGTGGTATGTGTTGACCTATTCTTGTTTCCTTATGATAAATCCAACATCGTCATGGTAAAAAGATCTTTGTACGTTCCGTTAGATTCAATCTGTAGGCGTTTTGCTGAGAAGTTTTGCGTCGATGTTGACACATGGTTTTTGCGTGCCATTTTCTTCTTTCGTTCTCTCCTTGTGTGGTTTTAGCTTCAGCATGATGCCGACCACTTGGGAGGAGTTGGAGAAATAGTGACATTCATTATTCTTTAAAATCTTGTTGAATTTCAGCAGTGAAGCCATCTGCTCCTGGATGTTTCTTTGTCAGGATTTTTTTTTTTTAATTAATGACCCAGTCTCCTTTTGTGTTATTACTCTGCCCAGGTTTTAAATATCTTTATGGCTCAATTTCGGTAGCTTGTGTCTATTCAGAAATCTGTCTATTTCTTTTAAGGATTTCCAAACTTTGGTGCATACTAATTGATCTGAGACTCCAGTTATCCCCATCCCCTTACTCCGCTCTTTATTTCAGTGATAAACATTACCCTGTGATGCACTATGTGATTTATTCTTTTATCATGCCTAATATATATTTTATCTTCCTGGTTCCTAACTAAAATATAAGATCCAGGACACCAGAAAATTTATTTGGGTTTTCATTAGAGCTGTTCATGCCATGTACTGGTGATAAATATTGGTTGAATAAACAAAGTATTTCAGCCTTTGTAGGAATAATAATGGAAAAATATACAGAAGCACATGAAATTAAATCATGCTATTGTTTATTCCCTAGCAATTTATAACAAAAACACATAGATAGGAATTAAAGTGAGGTCTGTAATCATCCAGTATTAGAAATGGGATAAAAATTATGGGCTATAAATTCTTAGTCAATTTTTTCTCTAAATATATAGCATTTGGCAACAGATCTTTAATTTTCAACTTAGTGACACAAAAGATTCTAAATTTTTTTTTTCAGAATAAGATTAAAATTCCAAAGCCAGGGAAGTCAGTCATTTTTGCCAGTATGTTGCTGGGGTAACTGGGGCTTCATTACCTCCCTGCCCTGGTTCTCCTTTTCTCAGGGGCCTGAAAGGGAGAGTAATGGGCTAATCCCTATTCATCCATTCAGTTCTCATTTTTTCCACACTTTAATTATAAAAGATTGTTAGGATTTCTCCCTGGTCTCTCATGATAAAATGATAAATCTCTTTGCTAATTTTCTTGAGTTAGTTTTGCTCAGCTAGTGTTCATCTTCCAGCGGATCTTCAAACAAGCCCTGTGAACGCTGTTGCTGAGCTAGATGCTCAAACCTGGCTCTTCTATGTGAAAGACAGGCTGGGCTAGCCTCTGCATCCTTGAATTTCTTCTGCACTGTCTCTCTGCCTCCTGACGCTGACTGTTAATAGGAGAAGTCAATGGCAAATGCATTGTCTTCTTCAGTGGTTTACTGCCTTTGTGTCTGGCCTGCCTATGGGGCCTGTATCAGTGTACATTTTTGGGTTAATTTTTCTGTACAAATGAGGAGCAATTGCAGTATGCAAAATGAAGCTTCCTTTTTTGGGGGGAAACTTTTGAGTTTTATGCCTGCCTTGTTTCATTGTTTTATTTCTTTTTTTAGGAGACACCTTTCATGCTATGTTGCCTACACCTGTCATCTGTCATCTATATTTTTATTCCCAAACAGCTCTCTGTGTGTCCTCTGCTTATATTTGATTTGTATGCTGTTTTCTGGGCTCTCTGATTCCTACTCAGTTCCTTCTGACCTTTGTCTTTAGTTTTGAAATGAAGTCATCTGTCTTTATTTCTTCTTCAAACGGTGTCAGTTTCTGTTTGTTAGCCTCTTGGAAGGGGATTATCCCTTGAAAGTTGACTGCCATTTTCCAAATTCGTTTGGTGCGTTAACTTCTTTCATTGATATGAGACCTCACTGAGAATACCACGTGATAATTTTCGTTTGCATTAGTTATTTTTCTCTAGTCAGTTTTTATTTATATGAAACTATTGTTTCTTTTCCATGGTTTCCCTTTTGTAACTTGGTATGGTTTTGTGTTTATTTATTTATTTTGTCCTTCAGTTTCTCTCTTCTTAATATTAGAGGGTTGCTAGTCTACAAAATTGATTTTATTTGAGTTTTTCTAATTCATAAGACTTACTCTTTCCTAAGTTCTTTTGATTGAAATGGTTTTTGTCTTCTTCTGTGTGTGGAATTCTTTCTTTGATTTATATTTTAGTTATTTATTTTGTGCACTTATATATTTTTTTTTTTTGTGTGTGTGTGTAATACACATGGAAGTCAGTGGGTCTCTTGAGGGAGTAAGTTCTCTGTTTCTACCATGTGGGTCCCTGGAACTAAACTCAGGTTAATCATTCTTGGTGGCAGCAACTCTTTAATTGGCTGAATTATTTGGACAGCCCTGGGCTGCTTATAACTGTAATTCAAGTTTAGTGCAAATTACTTTAAAGTGAATTACTTTAGTGTATGATTATTTGGAAATATTTACTTCATTGATTTCAAAGGATAATTTTTCTGGGTGTGGCAATCTTAGTAATTTTTATTTCAGGTCCTGAAATATATAATTCTATGCTCTTGTGGACTTTATTGTTTTTTGTAGATGTTTGTTTCTATTGTGATAACTTCTTTTTCTTTTCTTTTCTTTTTCTTTTCAGGAATGTGCTTTGTCTGGCTGCTTTCAGCAGTTTTTCTGTGTTCTCTGCTCATGGAAGTGTGACTACATTTGTACAATTTCTTTCCTTTTCACATTTGCTGCATCTCTATCTATCCAGATCTATCCTGGATTTGGGAGAAATTGAATACTCTGTGATTTAACTGAGTAGATTTTCTCTGACTTTAGTTTATAGCTCAGATTGCTTTTCTCTAGCCAAGAGTCATATGCTTGGTCTTTGGTTATGATATCTTTTTTCTATTCTTTCTTTCCCTTCTGACAGTTTCATGCTTGTATATGATTTAGTATTCTCTGACAATTTCATGCATTTATATAATGTATGTTGATCAGATTCACACCCTTATTATTCACTTGCCGCTCACATTCTCCTGCTGAAATCCTTCTTTCCAGCTAGTCCCCTCTTATTTTCATGGGTTTTTATTGTGATACACTGGGTTTAATTAGGGTGCTATTCCATATCCCCTTTGTTCTATCCTTGACTCTAAAGCCAGAACCACATGGCTGAAGCTGCCAAGTTCTGCTGCTTCCTGGGGCTGGAACATGGCCCTCTTGTTCAATTTTCATCGTCATTAGCTTTCTGTTTTCCATTGTTTCATTCATCACCTAAGCTTGGCTGTCCTGGAACTCTCTCTGTATACCAGGCTAACCTAAAACTCAGAGTTTTGCTTGCCTCTGCCTTTGGAGGACCGGTGTTGAAGGTGTGTGCCACCACACCAACTCTAAGATTTTCTCTAATTCCTTTTCACTTTTCTTTAACTCCTTTTCACATTTGGAAGCTTAGCTGGGTGAGGTCTTACTCCGAGTTCACCACTCCCTTTATTGCACTTAGCATCAGGCTTTTCTTTAAGCTATTTATGTCTTGAACACAGGACTTAGCTCCATTTCACTTCCTGGTGCTCCTTTTCTCCTCAAGTGTATATTCTGCACTTTTCCTTGCTCCGTTTGCTTTATTTTTTCTATAGATCTGCATAAGAGTAAACACTAATAACCACACAACAAAGTCAATATGAGACTGCTTTGAGAATTCCTCTGCCTATGCAATTAATCTAAAACTCTTCAATTTAACCTTGAGCAGATTGTTTTTGGGCAAGGGCATAAAATGGCCACATTCTTCACCCTCAGCCATACTGTCCTCCATTTTCCTACTAGGATGGCCCGTTAAGCTCCACTTAAAGTATTCATTTGGCTTTCTAATCCAAAGTCCCAAAGTCCACATTCCTCCAAACAAAAGAATGGTCAGGCTTATAACAGCCAAACCCCAGTCCCTGGTACAAACTTCTGTCTTAGAGTTTCAATTGCTGTGAAGAGGCACCATGACCATGGCAACTCTTGTAAAAGAAAACATTTAATTTGGGATGGATTACAGTTTAGATTACAGTTAGTCCATTATTGACATGGCAGGAAGCATGGTGGCATGCAGGCAGACATGGTGCTGGAGAGGTAGCTGAGAGTTCAACATCCAGATCCACAGACAGCAGAAGAGAAGACTGAGGCACAAAGGCCAGACTTAAGCCTGACCCTAGTGACAGACTTCCTCCAACAAGGCCAAACATACTCCAACAAGGTCACAGCCCCTAATAGTGATACTCCCAAAGATCAAGCATTCAAACACTTGAGGCTATGGGGGTCCTTCCTATTCAAACCACTACATTAGTATTTTAAAAATTAGATTTATGAATTTATTTCCCTGGAATTTCAGCAATTCAATTTTTTCTCATTTGCTTATTGGAGAGTTATGGATTTTTGGAAGAGTCATATTGGCTTTCCCTTTCAGATTTCTTATGGTAATGTGTTGAAAATTTGTTCATACATTGGATTTGCCTCATATAGAGCTTTTTGTGAGCAGATTTCTATGAAGTCCCAATTTTTACTACCACCAAGGGGAAAGGAAGCAGTTTGCAGTAAATGTCACACAAAATAAATCAATTATCTAATTAAAAAAGAAGGAAACAAAAGCTATACTCAGAATAAATTCGAAAAGGGGTTGAGAATTATATGAAAATTAGGAAGTTAAAATTAACAAGGACAAAATTATCAGTACTGAAGTAATAATAAGTGATGGGTATACAACGCTGGTTGGTTGGTGGAAGAGTCACAGACCACAGACCACAGCAGAACCCAATATTAGTTTTTAGAGCTTTATTGGAGGAAAAGGTGGGGGGAAAGAGCCAGGCCTGGCGGAGGGAACAGAGAGCAGGAAACACAGGAAGAGGAAACGCAGAGAGAGAGAGAGAGAGAGAGAGAGAGAGGGGGGGGGGGGTTCGTGTCCCACTTTTTAAGGTGGTACGTAGTCGCCTGCTGATGACCTAAGGTGCCAGACAAGACCCCGAGCTGCGCATGTATAGAATCCTAACAATAAGGAACGATGGACAATGGGTAAAAGAGAAAAAAAGTGAGATCAGGAAGGAGGGAAGAATACATGGGATAGAGATATGAATGAGATGTAGCAAATGAAAGCAAAAGAAACAGAACCAAGTGACTACCTGAAACAAAACAAGCCAAGAAAGCCAAAGATCAGGCACTCAACAGTTCCTTGCTCAGTAGGTGGAAGAGGAAGACTCGTCACTCTACCTCCAAGCTTTTCAGTTTAAAATTCACTAGGTGTACATTCTGGAGCTTTATCCAGTTCAAGTATAATGAGTTGTGTACAGACAAAGCCCCACCCTGCCATGTACACTAATGTGGGTGAGGCTAAGACAGTGGTCGTGGGAGACTAAATTCATGCCCATGATTTCTGTACATGGACTCAAAGAGTTGGTGTGTATAAGAAGTGCCCCTAACTTGCTCCTAGTTCTGGTGTTATGGACCAACCAATTGGAAGCCCAAGAGCTCCTGAGATGTTTCACTATTCTTTATTTGTGTGTGTGTGTGTGTGTGTGTGTGTGTGTGTGTGTGTGTATGTGTGTATGTATGTTTGTGTGTGTGCATGTGTGCATGATTGTGATATGCCCAAGCAACAACTGAATTCCTGCCAATTGTCTCTGGATTTTGAGGGTGGAGAAAGCTGTCACAGCAAAGCAATCTGTGCTGAAGCATGAGGAAAAGCAAGGATTGGGCACATAGTGATCTTGCCTAGCCTGGCTATGCCAGCTTCTATCCAGCCTTTATTTGTATACACACATGGCAAGTTTTACTCTTCTTCCCAGACGCTGGGCTACTCTTTCCAAATAAAAGTATTTACTTCTTCTTTGTGTAGTACACCCACACTTTCTACCACACAGACCTATGGCTGTTCAAGCCCACAGAATATCCTGGGTCCACAGTAAATCTTTTGGTGGTATCTAGTAAAGAGAGGCCATTGGAACTTGGAGATATGAAAATGTAGGTGCCTCTGATCCAATGTATGATTTCTTGGTAATATCCCTCAATATGATGGCTTCCATTCACACTATCAATGAATAAACAGGAAGAATTGGCACCTCCAGTGTCTGATTGTTTTGAGTAAAATAGAAAACATGGGAATGTATGGGGACATGAGCTGAAAGGTCCCTATTAGGGTTCCAGATCTATAAAGTGTATTATTCATCAAGTTTTTTTCCCCATAATTAGTAATGTATAAAATCTGCCTGTCCACAGTTCTCTTGTCTAATTCTAGGTAAAGGGCAATGGCAGGAGCTCTTTAAGGACTGACTCTTAAATGATCTGGAAACATTCATGGGGAAGTCCCCTTAACGCTTGAGAAAGAGATTTCTAAAACAAGCAAACAAAAAACTTTCAACACACCATCCGTCCGAGTGTCTAGTGAACCCCAGAGTACCCCAACAGCCTGATAAAATGTCCATTCTTTTCCCTGCTGGTGTGCATCCTGACTTCTTCCGTCAGTGCTGCATCACTTCCCTTGCAGTTAAAACTGAGAATTCACACTCATCTCAGGTTTTAGTTCTATAATCAATGACGTACCACACACTCAGATTCACAAGGGTTGAAGATCAACTGTTTCTACTGTACTTTTACAGACTTCCAGGTTCTGCCCACACAGAACTCTGGAGGCTTTTCTTTTGTCTTTTGCTAAAATCTCCACTAAGTGCACTTCCCGACCCACTATGTCCTTGCTGTGCACTTGATATTAGAACCTTTTGCCTTTTTCGTAAATTTTAAATCCAAAAGTTCAGGATTCCATATGCCTTTCCAATCATCCCACCTTCCAGGCAGCCACATGCATTGTAGAGATGGTGATGGTCCCATTTTTGTACTTCAGACTTTCGCATTTCTTTTTTGGTATATTTTATAATAGGACAATTCAAAATTAATCTCCCACCATTTCTTCCAGGAGGTAAAAGTATATGTTCTCTACTTTTTATATCATGGCTTCCTCATATTTCCTCATATTGGCTGCATGTTAATAGTATATGTTAACCTCATATATTTCACGACAAAACATTCATAATAGTTCTTATTTACTTTGCTTTATTTACTTTTGCCTCACCAAGATTTCTTGATATTTTACTTGTGATGTGCTTTCTTCTTTTTATTTTTCACAAGATAATTTGAGTCTTCTTGGAAGATTCATTTTCAGGACATTCTTTCAGCGGGGAAAATGGTAGTTTTCAGACATCAGAATTTCAAGTTCCTTGCTCTTCTACTGCAGAGAAAAGTTTCTTCTTAGATATTCTGCCTGTTAGCAATCTTCTGGGACAATCAGCCTCCTGTATCTCTCTATGGCAAACAACATTCAAAAGGATCACTGCCTGCCTGCCTTGCTTGCTCGCTCCGCTCCCTCACTGGCTTCTGCTGTTGAGGAACATGGTCTTTGTTCCAGGGAGTGCTCTGCACTTTTCAACAAAGGCATGATTGCCAGTGAATTCTCAGATGAGCTGTTGCCATCTTCTCCATCTGATGCTAGTCTCTGCCTGCTCACTCTCAGCGATGTGTGCACTTAACTGTTTTCACACAACCTGTCATGAACAAGGATAACAAAATGGTGCCTCTGGTTCAGTCTGCTACTGTTCAGAGCCCTTGACATATCTGATACCAAGATATGTATGACTCTGCTCAGTGTTCAGGTTTTTCTGTAGCTATTATTTTCAATAAAATATTAAATCAAGAAAATATTGCATTTCCAAAATTAATTAATTGAGACTAAGGTGTTTCAGAAACTGTGAGCTGAGGTGCTGTTCCTTAAAAGTTCGCCTTGCAAAAGAAAACTCTGAAAAGACATTTGTATCTCTTTTTTGATTTAGGTGGGAAAATACTAAGAAATTAATATGTATCATGTGTCTTCTATGATCATCTGACTACAATAGGGACAGGCATTATATCCCTAAACAGGATGTTAAAATGAGACCTCCCAGAATTTCCTGCATTTCTTCAGCTATCATACTTCCATCAACAGAAGAAAACAGACCTGCCATGGCCATTCTCACTGTGCAAAACCAGAAACCTGGTAGCTTATCATGGAGGGAAAAAAGTGCCAGTCTGAGCAGAAGTTATTTAATATCTCTAATTCTCACTGTCCTCATCTATAAAGCAAGAGGAAGCAATATATTCCTCTTGGAGTTAGTTTGAAGATTAAAAACAACAATAGAAGATTATTGCAAAATACATAGTTGCTTTGCAAAGATGGTTCCCATTATTTTGTAGAAAGTAGCAGAGGAATTATTTCTCTTCTACTGGTAAGAGAAACTCCCATATACATTATCGTCTCTGTATTGTTGCACTAGACTTACCACCTTGTGTTTGAGGCATTAATTAATTTATTTTTTGCTTGATAAGGCATTGGCTGTGACAGATCACAGCTGCGCTGAATGGCAGACTGATGATGATTCATTGCCTTTGGTCCTCCAAGCCTCACTGTGGCTTTTTGAAGGGCTGTCTTGGCTCCAAAGCTTGAGTGCAGTTGGCCACCTGCTCTGCTGCAACGTCCCTGCTGTTCAGCTTCTGCTTCTGCCCAGTCTTGCTTCCTTCCCTCCCCTAAAGAACTTCTCCCCAGCAAACCTGTCTTCCAGTCTGTATCCAGGGTTCCCAAGCCAGGAGACTGTGCTTTGAGGAATCTTGGTGCTCCCTCTCCCACGCTCAGCATGCTGGGAATTAGTGTCAACTACTCATTCTCTCAACATTGCTTTGGTCTAGATGCTCCTTGGAATTTGTGTGTTGGAAACTTAATTTTGAGGTAGGATATTTCAGAGGAGATTGAATCCTGGGACCTCTGTTCTCATGGGCTTGATGGGTTAATGTCTTATTAGGGAAGGCTTGGTTACACATCTCATCATGTGATGCCCCTTGTTGTGACATGATGCATTTGGATTTTCCAGGCTCCAGAATGACAAAAAATGGATTCTAAATAAGTATTAGGTACTGCCTTTGGAAAAGAAAGAGTAAAGCAGACTGGACTGCTTTAGCAAGCGCTCAAGGAGCTGCTGTTTCTCAGAGGCTGCTGTGGCGTACTGCCCACTAAGCCTTCTGCCTTCATTTAAAGATATTTTTTAATGTATTTATTTTATGTGCATGAGTATTTTGCCTGCATGTATGTGTGTGCATCACGCACAGGGCTGGTGCCCAAGGAGGTCAGAAGAAGGCATCAGATCTCCCTGGAATTGGAGTTATGGATGGTTGTGGACTACCATGTGGGTGCTGGGAAACAAACCCAGGTCCTTTACAGAGCAGCAAGTGCTTTAACTACTGAGTCGACTCTAGAACTCTGACTGTCTCCTTCTTGAAATCAGGACAGCTGTGGATGCCCATAAACGATCCTCTGAATACTGGGCCAATTAACATTCCCTCCACACTAAGGCAATTCATGAGTCCTGCCCCTCTGTGAGCATATATGAGCAGTTAATAATCAGAGGAAGGGTAGAGGAGACTACTCTGTTGTGAAGCTGCCTGTTAGTTACCCAAGCTCCCAGAGGTGACTCTTGGACATAATTCCCTCATTCACCAAGATAAAGTTTGGTGGAATAATTTCTTCAGTCTGTTATTTGTGTCACATCTGGAGTGAATAAACATTTGTCCATATTTCCCCAGGAAAAGTCATAGAACAATCTGTGTCATTTCAATTCATTAAGTGTATTGCCATGAATGCACTATTCCAGAAACATAATAGACATGTGTTTGTTTTTCCACAATGTCAGACTTTATTGAATAACACTAAATTTGTAAGGTGTGGCGGTTTCAATGGTAGCAGTTTGCTAGATAATCCGGATGATGCAGGTTCTTTTACTTAAATCTTAATTACTAATACTAACTCCCATGTCTCATGGTACATAGTAAATATATCTCTATATATACAGTTTACAAAATGAATGCAAGTTAAAGAGGCTGCAGCAGAGTTCAGGAGGCTTCAGAAGGGGGCTGAGAGAAATGCAAATAGATCCAGAGTCTGTACTGATAAGATAACAAACGGAAATCAGCGTCAGGGAAGAAGCTGCTGCTGTGGAGTTCAGGCCTCAAGAGAGTTGGGACTGAGAGAGGATGTAGATCAAGGACCAATGTTTAGACAGTTGGAAAAGCATGGTGCTCACACTGTAAAGGGTCTCAACTCGTGAAAAATTGGTTACCAAAAATAAATTTTACAAAGGAAAGAGAAAATAAAACCTCAGATCATACCACTATGATTATGAATGTATCTGATAGACTATGAAATTGTACTATATTGGAAAAATAATTGTTTGAGTAATCCAAGGATTTTTTTTTATAAACCTTAGTCTGGGAAGAAAGATAAGCGACAGACAGACAACAACAGAAAAGCAGTAACAGTAACAGTCCCAGAGACCATGGAGTTAGATTTAAAGTATCCTGATAATGTGAAACACGTTAATAAATAGAACAAAGGGTATCTTCAATGATGTTTGAAAGTCTGTCACAAATTGATTGGGCAGACAGGAGCAGAAGCAGTCAACACTTAAAGTACTTAGTATGGGTCTTTGCCCTGGAGTAAATGGAAATGGGAGGTGGGCTGGGGGGAAGGCGGCGAGGGGGAGGAGGATAAGGGAATCTGTGGCTGATATGTAAAATTAAATTAAATTATAAAATAAAATAAAAAATGCAAAAAAGAAAAAAATTATAGATAATGTTATGACAGATAATGTAAAAAACACAAGAACGATTTTCTGGCACCACAAGACTGCCATCTTAAGGACCCAGAAAAATATAATGATCCTTGGGGAAGAGTTTATATTACAATACAAAGACTTAGAAAACACTGTTTTACATAGTATGGAGTAACCTGGAGTAGAATGTAGCTGAGATCAACACCATGTGTTTGAGTCTTTCTAAAAAGAAGCAGGCATACCACTAGGCAAGGTGTGGCAGTCTAACAAGTTGTCAATAGTCAGATTTTTCTGATTGCCTCTCACCAGTCAGTGTCAGCTCCACAGGAACTTTCTTTCAGGTTTACTGAAAAACACTTGCTAAGCAAAAGAAATATCCATTTGATTTATGTTGAGAAGAGTAATGTAATAGCATGAATAAATTATGAAAATACTCTGTAACACAGGCGGTATGCTAGAATAACAGATGCAAACTTGTTTTGTGAATGATGAGGTTATTCTCAAGTTTATGTGTGATTTTATTCTCAAGCTGTTCATTGCATCTTTTCTCCTATTTCATTTGATTTGAAAGCATGTTTTCTAAATGGAGCCTTGTTTATGCTTTAAAATTAGAAGCAACAGGATGAAATGAGAAAGAACATGGGATTTAGCATAAAAATGGCTTGAGCTGACTTCCTTTTCTACTTCATAACTGTGACCTTGAGAAAAATTGACATATTCTTGGCATCTTGCTTGTCTTTTGCATTTAATGAGGATTCTAATACCAGTCCTATAAAATTTTAAGTATAATTAAATTAGATGATACAAGAAGAAGAAATATTACTTTAAAACCTTAACAATAGCAATTATTATATATTGCTTATATATGACACATACAAACTTCATTATAAATACATCAATAACACGTGGGAATTCAGGATTGCCTTTAGTGAACTTCTAATTTAAGTTCTTGTTGTGGTTATTGTTGTTTATTTGTTTTAGAGAAAGGGTCTCATCATCCTAAGCTATTCTTGAGCTCACTATGTACTCAATGATCTACCCAAGGAGGACCTTGAATGCTTGGTTCTCCTTCTCCTACCTTCTAAGACCTGGGATTGTAGGTGTATGTCACCACCCCTGGTGTTGATCTGAGTTTTTCATATTTTTAACATTGTGTTTTAATTTCAGTTATGGAACACAATCTCATTGAGGACATCTAATTCAAGATTGTGAAGACTCCTAAATAAATGGATATGAGTATGAATACTCAAAAAATGAATACATCTTTAAATAATTCTTAATTTGATGTGCAAGAAATGGAAATTTTGTTGAAATAAATCAACTTTTTGCTGTATTGTTAAAATGACCTTTTTGGCTGAGTATTGTGGTGCATGCCTTAAATCCAGCACTTTAGGGGCTGAGGCAGACTGACCTCTGTGAGTTAGAGGTCATCCTGTGCTACAAACTGAGATATCACTTCAAAAAATATTTATAATTTGTGGCTGAGGAGATGGCTTAGTGGTTCAGAGTACATACTGTTCTTGTAGAGAGCCTAAGTTCAGTTCCTAGGATCCATGCCAGGATACTCACAACCACCTGTAATTCAAGCACCAAGGGATCCAATGCCATCTTCTGGACTTCATGGGTGCTGCATTAATCTACACACACACACACACACACACACACACACACACACACACACACTCATATTTAAAAATAAAATAGAACTTTAAAAAATAAAATTACCTATTTTATTCAAAGTACAATAGAATGACTTGATAGTTTTCATTCACTAGAAATGAAATGAAACTGTTCCTAAAACATGCCCTGACCTTGTCACAGATATGTGAAGCTACAGCCAAGTGTATACATTGAGAAACTGAATTTAAATCCAAATAGGAAAATTACTGAGCATATCTTCTGGTGAAATAAAAATTTCAGGGAAAAGTAGTTCCTATGTTTCCTTTTGACCTCGAAGGCAACCAAGGGTTCTGCCAAGGTTTTGGTAACACAGAAAAGCTGTCTAGGTGGTGTGTCACTTCTGTTTAAAACAAGGGATTCACATCAGCTTAGAACAGGGTTCAGTTCACCTCTAAAGTGCCAGGTGGAAACATAAGTCTTTCTGAGGGGTCTGACTACTTGGGAGACTTAAAGTTGTTTTTAAATTAAAGTTATTTTCAGTTCAAGAAAATAAAGCCAGATCTTGGTATACTGTGATGTCATTATGTGTCTTATATAGGTTTCTATTGCCATGATAAACACAATGGCCATGGCCAAAAGTAACTTGGATAGGATTTTTTTTTTTTGCTACACATTTCAAGTCACAGTCTGTCAAGGAAAAGCCAAGGCAAGAGCTCAAACTGGATGGGCACACGCAGGCAGGAACTAAAGCAGTAGCCATAGTGGGATCCTGTTTACTGGCTTGCTCCCCATAGCTTGCTTATTCTGCTTTCTTATACCACCCAGCTTCACCTACTGAGGGGTGGTATCACATGGAGGGTTGGGCCTTCCCTCATCAAAAATTAATCAAGAAAATGTTCCATGGATGTGCCTACAGGTCGATAGGATGGAGACATTTTCTAAATTAAGGTTCCTTGTTCTCAAATGATGCTGGCTGTGTCAAGTTGACAAAAAATCCAGTCAGACACCAAGCAACTAATCTAGTCACAGTTCTGAGTGACCGATACTAGACATGGCTTCATGACAAAAGGGCCCTCTTGAAACATGTAAGAAAATTATCTTGAAGCAACAGTTACATTTATTCCCTAATTTCTTAGCATTCCGTGTTGCTGAGTGGCATGAAGAGTAAAGGATTTAGCAGTCATTGTACATGAGAATTCCTTCTTGTAGGTGGCTCAAATCCAGGTAAAGTTCTTGATAATTTACTTGTATGCATTGATCACTTCATTTTCCAGCCTTCAAATGCTTTCACAGTGCAGGCGAAGCTTAGCAAAGCAGTTAGTGAACAGTGGAGAGGGGCCTATTCTGTACTCTGGGCCCAAGGAATGAGAAGGCCTAAGAAATGCCTAGGTTCTGTTCATCATGGATCCTGGATGCAAAATGGCAGTGAAACCCCAAACGATAGTATCACACAGTCACTGCTTGGCATAGAAATGTGCACCTGTGGCTAAATTTTACCTCTGGTAAGGTCACTCCCCAGAGGAGGAAGGTCAATGCAAATCTTGTAGCTTGGTATGTGAGAGACATGCTTGGTGAGGGATGCTCCTGCAGGCAAGTCCCTTCGAGTACTGGTGCTTACACTGCCAAGTAGGACAGAATGTGTCCAGAAGGATGCTGGAAAGCATGAAGTGCTACATGAAAGTTACTACCATTACAACTTCGTTCAATCTATAGCTTTTTCCATATTCCTGTAGCACTGAAAATATCCTTCCTCCAAGAAGGACAGAGGATCCCCTTTCTCTTGCTCGATCCCTTTTCATAGCAGCTTAAGGAAAGCCATCAAAGTGGTTACAGGACCACTTCAAAAGTTATTTCACAGGACTTTCCGGGGAGATGGTCTTGGTACTGGAAGATAATCATGGTTCTGTTTTTAAAAATTCTCTCCCCACTCTAACAGGAGCTGCTGAGAGCAAAGAGCTGCATGGATAGACAGGGGTGGGAGGGTGGGGTGGTGGTGGCATTTTTTCTCTACTACAAAAGCCTGTTAATGATGCTGCAGTCAGTTCTTCACATTTATGCTGGTTTATTTCACACGTCTACTACTCCTTCCTAGAGTAGGGAGAAGAGCACCTTGCATGAATATGAGCACATGGTTTTGTAAAAGATTACTGAACAAAAAGGATTAAATTAAAATTGTTCCCCAAATCATTTTTACTCCTTGACCCCCTATTCTGGGCTGGAAGGAGATCATTTCATTTCTGAGATTGGGAGACAACAAAGGTATGTAATTATAAAAAGGCCTTTTCTTTGCTCTCTGACAAACTGCTAATTAATAGGAAATACAATTCGTATTAACCAGCAGGTGTGACAGATACTGACGCTTGCCTATTCAGTCTCCATACCCCAAGCTGGTAGAAAAAAAACCCCTCCAATTACAGAAACTAAGAAATTGGGAAAATTATTTTCCTAGTCAGTTAGGGCATAAGCATAAAGTATTATCAGTCATGTAATTTCATTCTTAAGTTAAACAAAAAGGCCAAGAAAAGGCTAGTCACTTTCTTTTTTCACTGGACAATGACAGAAGGGACACAATTTTCCAAGGGTCCTGTGATCATGAGGACAAAGTCACTGGAGTCACTGGGAGGCTGAACCAGAACTATGCTTCTGGAGTTACCCTGAGATATTATTTCTGAAGCAGTATGTGTCACAGACTTCCTGAATGACCAAGAGAAGACAGTTGGTGATGTATCCTGCTGAAGTTTGATTGGTTGGGAGATTATTCATTTGTAGAATGGCATTTCTCCTAGGCGATGCCTGGAATTAAAAGCAAGCAAACAAACAAAAAATACAAACCGAGAGAAGATTGAAAATAACAAGTTTTTACATACTAGATTCTATGCTGAATGTTATTTGAATAAAAATGTATGTATTAAATATTGACACTATGCCATTTCTCTTACTTAATCCAAGGTTGACTACCCCAGATGTATCATGTTTCATTCAGGGAGTAAATGAGAAGTTCCACTCTTAAAAAAAGCTGAAAAGATCTATGGGCATTGCTGTATGGAGGATGTATACACCAAAGAAAGTGTTTCTTAATTTTTCTACTAAGTATAAACTTTACAGACAAACCTGTTTAAGTACAAATTACTGCAGCTCAGTTTTTACCAATTATTACCCATAGATATTGCAGGAAGATAATAGATATTATATATGGGTAAATATTTAACAATAATAGGGACAATGAGAAACAAAATCCAAAGCTATGAGATGGAAAGGAATCAGAAACAAGTTTATTGTAATCAGTAGAAGGAAAGGACAATGACACCTTAATGTCCTTGGAATGAAAAGAGATGCAGTGTCCTTCTGAGGTGAAGGCAAGATGCTATGGAAACAAATATTCCGCCAGTAAATGTTACATCATAAGTCCAGTGCTCGACGACTATACATTAAATATAACAACAACAGCAACAATAACAACAACAATAATAATGTAAAGATTCATTGAAAAAATTCTCTGAAAGTAGAAAGAATTAAGAAATATCAAAGGGCAAAAAGTATTGGAAAATTCTAGCACTGGTATGTGTATGTATGGCAGGGATCAAAATCTAAATAATAGCATATTCGAGAATGGATGTGACAAAATGGTCAAAGAGGAGTTGGTTTTCTCCACCAGGTGGGTTGTGTGTATTGAAATCTTGGTTATAAAAACCTTTTCCCACTGAATCATCTTACTGTCTCCTTTTCTAACTTATTAAGTGATGAAAATAAAATAAAACAAAGAAAATACCTACTAGTAGATTTAACCCTTTGTTGTAGCCATGCTTGTTCCTATTATGAGTGTACTCAATTTGCAGTTAGGTTTGTATAACTATGGTGATACTACTTTAAAAATTACTAATTTTTAAAAATATATTCTTGTGATTATAGTATAATTGCATGATTTCTCCCTTCCCTTTCTTCTCTCCAAATGCTCGTTTTTGTACCCACTCACACACATTTCTTAAGCACAACCAGCTTGGTCCGTACAATGTTACTTGTATGTGTGTTTCCGGAAATGCCCAATTGGTGTGTTTATCCTCAGGGAAGACTATTTCTTCTGTTCTCAGCATTACCCAGCTGCCTATAGCTCTGTGTCTAGGGTTGAGGTCTCAGAAGACTTTCTCCCCATCTTCATTAGCATGTCCATTGGTGTCATCTTTGTTCAGTTCATATTCAGGGAGTTATGTTGGTGAGACTTTATGGATCTAATTCTTGACATAATCTCAGAAAACATACCTCAGAGCAAACTCCCTGTTTCTCTGGCAGTTGAAACCTTCCCGTCCCCTCTTCAAAAATAATTACTGAACCTAAGGTGTGGTGGTTGTATTGTAGATCTATACATAGGAATGGGTTCCATAACTTTGCGTTTTGTCCCTATACTTGCTGAGAAGTGTAGTCTTCCTCCCTCATCAAGGAAATTCATCTTTGCAACAGATGGAGGCCACTACAGAAAACCGCAACCCATCAAAATACAATGTAGTTTTTTTTTTGTTTTTTTTTTTTTTGGTTTTTTGAGACAGGGTTTCTCTGTGTAGCTTTGCGCCTATCCTGGAACTCACTCTGTAGACTAGGCTGGCCTTGAACTCACAAAGATCCGCCTGCCTCTGCCTCCTGAATGCTGGGATTAAAGGAGTGCGCCACCACCGCCCGGCCTACAATGTAGTTTTATTTGCTGGCCCACACCAATAAAATATGCTGTCTCCCAAGAGGTACCGACTAAGGGGAAGCAATGCTGATCACATGTGAAAATGATTGTTCAGGAAAGGTCACTTAGGAGGCAGTTTGACATGTTCGTTTAGTGAGAGAAAATACTAGGTTCACTCCTAGTGCCTATGACCTCCCTTGCCATGGGTCTTTGACTAGATCCACAATTACAGGCACAGATTTACTCCTACAGAGCAGGTATCAGATCAAATCCGAATTTACCTGGTTACCACAACAGTAGTGCCACTATTAAACCAATAATCACCTCTTGCCTAGTAAGGTGATACTGTAGTGTGCCAGGTCTAAAGCTGAGAAAGACTGCTGATGTATTTTTTTCCCCATTTGCCTGCAAAGCAGCTTTCAGTACTATGTTTGGTCTTGGTAATGCCTTCTGTCCACCAGGGAAGAAATTTCCAGCTCATTTCCAGTATGTTTTCTCTGTGCTGAGTAATGAAAGTATGTCATGTCTTCCTCAGTAAGTTCCTACTATCCACTTCTGGGGCTATCAAGAGCAATAGTGATAGGCTCTTCTGTTTTGGATCTTCCTGGACAAGGACTCCTAGGAAGGTATCCCACACTTGGACTGGAGTTTTGGTTTCATAACCTATGGCTGCTAGGATCGGCATTATCCGTTCATGTGTGGTACCTGAAATCAAATTCTTTTAAATTTATGTTTTAAATTTATCAAACTAAGAAGGGAGTTTTGATTTGGCTTCTTCATACATCTTTAGTTATATTTAACCTTCCCCCTGTACCTTGTCTTTTCCTCATCCCTGTTTAAATGTTACCACTTTCTGTTTTCATATCATACATATAAACACAACTCCTTTTGATTAGTTAAAAAACTTTCCTATAACACTATTATGAGGCTTTTAAAATTAGCATTCAAACTTATTGGTTCTATTAGAACATTCTTGTACATACTTTGGTTTTGCTTGTCCTTTCCATTCTCCTGGTCCTGCCTTCCTGGCTCCCTCCAGGGAGCCCTTTCTTCTTCTCCTCAGTAATCTCCTTCTGCATTCATGTCACATGGATTCTACTGCCCTCTTCCCTCTGGGTATCTTTTTCTTCTCCTCCTACAATTCATTTTCTGTTTTTATGAAGTATATCTCCTACATATATACACATATACAAAAATTAAATTCTAGGATGTGCGTATGAGATACAACACACAGTACTCATCGTTCTGAGAATGGGTTGGTTGCTTTCCTCAATATATGTCAAATACCATCTATTTTCCTGTGAATTTCATGATTTTATATTTTACCTATGCACATGTATGTTGATGGATATGTCTACTGGTTCCGTTTCATAAAACGTTGTGAATAGTGCAGCAATAAACATGGATATGCAAGTATCCTTGTAGTGGGCATCTTAGTTAGTGTTATTATGGCTGTGATGAAACACAATGAGCAAAAACAACTTGGAGAGGAAAGGATTTATTTGGATTACATTTCCTGAGTTGCAGACAACTGAGGGAAGTCAAGGCAAGAACTCAAACCTGGCAGGAACCTGAAGGCAAGAGCTGATGCAGAGATCATGGATGGGTGCTGCTTATTACATTGCTCTCCATTGCTTGTTCAGCTTGCTTTCTTAAAGAACCCAGGACCACCATCTCAGAGTGGCACCACCCACAGTAGGCTGAGCCCTCCCATATCAACAACCAACTAATAAAATGCATTATAGGGTTGCCTACAGCCCAGTTTTATGGAGGTATTCTTTCAATAAGAAACCTTCCTCTCAGAGGACTGTATATTGTTTCAAGTTGAAATAAAACTACCGTGGAGTTGTATAGCTGGGTGATACTGGAGTTCTACTTTTACTTTTGATTTTTTTTTGAGAAAACTTTATAATGATCTTCACATTGGTTGGATAAATATTTATTCCCACCCGTAGTGTGCAAGGGCTCCTCTTTCCTCACGGTCTCACCAGCATTTGCTTTTTGTTCACTGATGTTGAACACTTTGAGTGGAGTGAAATGAACTCTATCAAGAGTTTTGATTTGAATTTCCCTTATGAATAATGGAGTTAAACATATTTCTATATGTTTATTGGTGATTTTTTGTTTTAAATTTGTTTTGCATTAAATTAGCCCATTTATTGATTGAACAGGTTTTTTTTGTGTGTGTATGTTTAATTTTTTCAGTTCTTTCTATATTCTAGATTTTAATATTCTGTCTGTTGTATAGATCTTTTTCCTCATTTTATGGGCTGTTTTTTTACTCTGGAATAATTTCTTTTTTTGTGCAGAAGGCTTTGAAATCCATGCAATCTCATTTGTCAACTCTCTTGGGGTTACTTCTTATGCTATTGAAGTCCCTTTCAGAAAATTCTTGTTGATGCCGATCTTGAAGTGTTTTCCAGAAAAAGTTTCAGAGCTTTGAATCTTAAATCTTTGAACTTTTATCTAGTTTAGACCAAATTTTGAGCAGGGTGAGATATAGAAATCTAATTCATTTTTTCTGTATGTGGATATCTGTTCTTCTTAGTACAGGGTTTCTCTGTTTAGTCCTTGCTGTCCTAGAACTCACTTTGTAGATCAGGCTGGCCTCAAACTCAGAGATCCACCTGCCTCTGCCTCTCGAGTGCTAGGATTAAAGGTGTGTGCTACCACTGCCCAGCCTTTCAATACATATTTGACACTCATGTTAAAACTTAGGTGGTTGTTACTGTGTGAGCTTATTTATTGTTGGTCTATTTCGTTGGTCTCCATGTCCATTTTTTGAGCCAGTACCATGCTCTCTTTGTCATTATGACTCTGAAGTATAATTTGAGATCAGCTACTATGAGATCTCCAAATTTACCTTTTAAGCTTCTGATTCTTAAAGCTTTCCACAGTCTTTTGTGTTTGTATATGAATTTAAAATCATTCTAATTCTTCCAAGTGTACCATTGCAATTTTGATGGACACTATGTTGAATCTGTAAGCTTCCAGAAATAGTAACGTTATTTGAAAGTTATTTCTTGCAGAACTTTGAGTATATTACTCCAGGCTTGACTGGCTTTTACCATTGCTGATGACAGATCTGATGTTACACTGCCTTTGTATGTGAGTTGGCATTTTTTCTTTACAGCTTTTAATATTGTTTGTTTGCTTTGTGTTTCTGACAGTGTGGCTATGATGTCTGGTATAGAAGTTCTTCACTGCTATTGTATATTTGGAGTTGTAAGTGCTTCTTGAGTTTGGGTATTTCTTTCTTTTTCTGGGTTTAGGAAGATTTCAGTTCTAATTATATTGAATAAACTGTCTGTGTATTTATATTTTGTTTCAGTTCCTTCTACCCCATTATCTCCTAGGTTTAGACTGTTTAATGTATCCCAGAGTTCTTGGAAATTTTAATCTGCTTGTTAGTGTTTTTCTTCTTTATATATATTTCAGTGTATTGTAGGCTTGATCTTATCCCTCCATCCCTGAAATTCATTCTTCTGTTGGGTGTTGTCTGTTGATGATGCTTTCTGCAGTAACTAAAAAATTTAGATTTGTTTTTTTGATTTTACATGTATGAGTGCTTTGCATGCATGTATGTCTGTTTACCACATGCATGCCTAGTGCCCATAGATGTCAGAAAAGGCCATCGGATTCCTTGGAAAGAGTTGTGAACTGTCATGTAAGTGCTGGGAATAAAAATCTGGTCCTCTCTAAGGACAGTAAGTGCTCTTAATGGCTGAACTCTTTCTCCAGCTATCTGCAGTGATTTTATTCGATTGAGTTGTTCATTTCCAGAATTTCTGTTTGGTTCACTTTGAAAGTCTGAACTTCCTTGCTGATTTTTATCTCTATGTTTTTAAGTTTCCCCTCCAAGGTGCTGACCATTTTGTCCACTTGAGTACCTTTCTTATCTGAGTCCTGAATTAATTTCCTTACTTCTTTTACCTGATTATTTGAGTCCTCCACATCAGTCCTCTTTTAAAGTGGGTTTTTGAAATCTCTTGGTAGAATTTATCTCTGACTTCTAATATTAAGGAATTAGGAGTTTGCAGAGGTTTCATGTGGATTGTTGCCTTGTATTTTCTTACATTCTTGTGTATCTCTTGTGATAAATGCATTCTCTCATTTTTGTTTTCCTTTTGTTTTTGATTGTTTTATTTTACCTGGGTCCTCTTGCTGAATTGTCTTCAATTGTAGTTATGCTTTCCACTGCTGTCGAGAGGAAATCAGCTGCCTGAGCAGACACAGTTATTTGAAAGCAGTTCTGAAGTTGGTTTGTCTGAGAAGACATTGTGTACCTCATTTGTGTTTTGGTAATGTTCAGAGATAGCAGCCCTGGGGTACTGACAAGGAAAATGTAGTTCCAAGTTTCATGCAGTTAAGGAGATCAATATTTAAGCAGAGAGGTGAGAAGAGAGTAAGGAGAAGGTAGAAAGTAGGGAATAAAGTAATACTAAAAAATAAAACTTATTACCCAATACAAAGATAAAGCTATCAAGGAAAGCTGGGAGCAGGAAAGGTGGTCCTCCCCAGGGAAGAGCACACCAATTGATTGTCCAGGGCCAAATGGTCAGCCCTGAAATCATATAAATAATATTATACAGACTGAGCAGGTTATATTTAGGAATGTCTATGCATATACATATATTCATTCAATAGCAATTATTGAATAAAGGGGTCATAAATTTGATGCAGAGGGGTAGCTGTGAAGATTTGGTGGGAGGAAAGGAAAAGGAGAAATGTAATTTATTATAATCTTAAAAATAATATTTAAAAGGAAAAGCTTCATTGTCGTACAAAAATAAATTTCCTCATTGTTGCTGTAAAATACCTTACCAAAACAACTTAAGGAATGAAGAGTTTGTTCTTACTTATTTCCATGGTCCATCATGGTAGGAAGGCCATGGTAGCAGAAGTTTAAGGTGGTTGGTGGCATCTGTCTACTATCAGGGAACAGGCAGTGATGGATGCTTGTGGTCAGTTAGTGTCCTTTTCTCTATTCAGTCTGCAACACTGAAAAATGGAATTGTGTTGTCCACATACAGAGAGGGCCTACTTTCCTTAATTAACTTAATATAGATAATCCTTCACAAGCAGGCCCAGAGGACTGTCTCCTAAGTATATCCAGTTACTGCCAAGTTGATAATCTTAACCATGTCACCAAGGAAAATTTTGGGTTTAGAACTATGAGGGTAACAGAGAAAATAATACACAGTAGGTGTAGTGAAACCCGACATGGAAATCATTGCCTGATGGACAGAAGTTAGAACACAACAAGCAAATAAAACCTGAAAGTGTACACAATGGAAAGATGAAGATAAAACTTAAAAATAAGCAATAAAATGATGTAGAAGACATTATAACTTCAGTCAATATTTCTTTGAGATAATGGGGTTTCTTTCTACTTTTGGATGGTCTTTTGTATCCATTGCTGTGGGTGAGGAGTAATTCTGACAAGTCAAGTCAGTGTGTGCTAGATATGAGTATGATTCAGTGACCAAAGGAATCCCTGTCTTAAGTCTCACTGCCTTTCAGATCATCTCATGAACGGGGTTTTCAATGACTGAAGCTCTGAGTGGGTATGCAAGCCTACTCACTTGTATTTAACTTTGTCGTTGTGAGATCAAGCTTGCCTGTGGACACTTCCTGCCAACTTCCTGCCATGGAATGTAGCTTAACCAGCTAATGGTAGGAGTGGACATTGTTTTTTCTGATGAATATCCTCTGGGCATCCATTGGGAATTTTTGCTGAAGGCTTCTGTGGTCCAGATGTTTCATGGTTTCAGCTGATCAATACCCCCCAGTCTCTCTCTCTCTCTCTCTCTCTCTCTCTCTCTCTCTCTCTCTCTCTCTCTCTCTCTCTCTGCCTCTCTACGTCTCTCTGTCTCAGCAATCATTAAGGAAGTGGTGAAGCTTCATGAACTAGTTAAATAATTTTCAACTCAAAATTACATGGAATTTAGTCACCATGTTTCAACCAAGATCAAGGCTTAAAGAAGAAACAAGGTGAGGATACATAGAGTAGCCTTATTCTATAATTTCTCTGAGATTTCGATGGCTGATACTTACAAGGTCATGTGGAAAATATGGTTTTACAGGCAAGTACGTTATTCAACTTGAGTTGACAGTAAAGGGGAAGTGAGAAGTTCAGTGGTCAATCTCACAGTATGCCACAATAAATGTAGATCTTGTCACACCAGGCAAATGATATGAAAATCCACCAGATAAAATATTCAAAGAAGGGTTTTTGTCTCTTGATTTAAAAAAGTAAAATTACAATTTTGCAAGATAAATCAGAACATTCTATTCAGCCAAATACAATTAGGACACTACGACCAATTTATGGTGGCAACTGCAGCTGGAAACCAAACTGATATTCTATTTATCTCTCCTTTTCTTGTTCTAAATCAAGAATTAAGAAATTTACATTTTTTAAAAAAATTTACTTTTCTCTGTGACTGAGACACTGATATGTTAGGCTTTGTTACACATGGTAACTTAGTATTTCTTGTAAATTTAAAAATATATTATACTAGTAGTCCTAATAAAATCTTGAGGCAAGGGATTGAGGCATAAGTATTCTATTTTGACTGAAAATATAAAATAGAAACAAATTATATATTTTCATTTATTTAAAATGTTATAATAAATTATTTTAAATATTTTGATCAATTAGTGGATTGATGCTCATTGCACAAAGGCTATTCATACACAAAGGCTTAATTGGTAATGCATTTTGTTAAAAGATTTTACACAGATTAGACAAATTCTGATTGACACTAAGCCCAAGGCTAAGTGCATCTTTTTTGAATAGAATTTACCATCCACAGCATTGCAACAAAGCATTTCATTTCTAATCTATGTATCTATTTTTGTATCTATCTCTGTACCTATGTACCTATCTATCTATGTATCTATCATCTATTTTCTATCAATCATCCATCTATATCTATTATCTAGTTATCATCTATATACATCTATCTATCTGTCTATCTACCATCCATCTATCTATACCTATCTATCTCTATTGATCTATCTCTATGTGCACAGAGGTTAGAAGGAATTTACACTTTCCTCTTTCTACTGAATAGGTTTGGTAGAAAGATCCTTTACCCATTGAGCTATCTCATTAGCACTTATGTCATTTATTATACTAAATTTATATAATAATTGGTCATATAATGCATACATATTTAATATAAATAGGGTCATTCTACTTCTGCAAGTCCTAGCTGTGTATCCTTGGGAAATCTCTGTGTCACTAGTACTACATTGCTGAAGTACATATAATAACGTTGTTTTTCAGATTCTTTTGTGAATTAGATAAACTCACACAAGTAAAGGCTACCAGAAAAGGTCTGGATTTCAATAATAACCTTTTGCTCCTGTGTCAATTACTATGGTGATCACAACTACTAATTTACTCATTCTTTTCTGACTAGCCAGACTGAAACCTGGGAATAAGTCCTGTTTATTCACTGAGTAACAGATCATCAGCAAGGCACTAACATTTTCTGTGCTTTGTTTTCTCATCTCTATAGTGGAACTGGCTTGTGGTATAAGGGTTTGTGAGGCCCAAACTCAGATGCCAGGGAAGGAGGAGGGTAATGGAGGCTGGGAACTTGAAGAGAATGTGAGGAGTTTTAGGTAGACAAAATATACTTTATCACTGGCACAAAGGTCACCAGACAGCCTGATGCCTGCAGGTACCAAGGCAATAGGTTGTCACACAAAGGTCATGCACCATCACTGAGGGAAGTCAGAGTAGGAACTCAAGGCAGGAACCTGGAAGCAGGAACTAAAGCAGAAGTCATAGGGAAGTGCTGGTTATGGGCTTGCTTTCCTGGTTTGCTCAGTTTATATTCTTATACAATCCAGTATCACCTGCCCAGGAGTAGCACCACCTACAGTTGGCTGGGCCCTTCTACATCAATTATCAGTAAGAAAATGTCCCATTGGCTTGCCAACAGGATCAATCTGATGAAGACATTTTCTCAGTTGAGCCTCCCTCTGCACAGATGGCTATAGCTTGTTTAAAGTTGATAAAACAAACAAACAACTAATCAACAAAAATAATAATGTAACAGATTACATCATCGTTTTTGGTTTTGGGGCTCTCCAGACATCCTGTGTCAGCCATTTTGGGCTGATTCATAGACCTCCGCAGATGCCAGGTGTCGGTCAGTCATCCTCTAGATGACATACGCAGGTTATCACTTCAGCACTGTACTGTCTCACCCTCAACTGGCCCTTACAGCCCTGTGTTTTCTACAGCATGTTAGTGCACTAGACCCTTCTGTAATCATATATACATTCCATACTTGCGTGTCTAGTGTACATCCACTACTCCCGTGAGGGACTGGATTTTAAATCTCAGTTGGCTCATATGATTGATTACCCCTTTCAGACACAGAAGATTTATAACTTTTCATCACTCTAAATTTACTGCCATTTCATCAACAAAACAATGCTATAACTAGAAATATAGTTTTTAGACCTAGGATACTTATTTCATCATAGAAACACCTTGCTCTTAGGGATTATCCTAGGCACTGAGATAGCCTTACTTCTCAGATGTCATATCAAGTTGCTTCTTGCTGATATTCCTATACTTCAATGATGTTAAAAACCATGTTTGTGATTTTTACTTAGGTATTTAAGTAAAGCTGGCTCAAATATTTCCCATCCTGAGAAGCAAATGTTAATAATGAAAAGAAAAATGAGTGTACAGTGGTTTTTCTACACATGCATGCGTTTTAGAATTTAGAATTCCCCAAGAAGCCTTTAAAAATCTTTGTGTTTGCCTCCTGTTTCCACATATCCTGGTCTATTGGTTTAAGGCAGTGATTCAAAAACTGTCAGGTTAAAGCCATTCACTAATATCTCCGGTGAAGAACGGCATGACACCCGTGCTCACAGCATTGAAGGAATTAGGGCCCTGCATTGCTATTCACATCTCAGAGTCACGTTTGTCAAACCTCAGTATGCACAGTAGCCCCTGAGGGGATTAGAGGAATCCTCCTTTTGACAGACACGCCAGAAAATTGTGCTGCAGAGGAGCCTGGATTACATGCTGAGAGCCAGTGCTTCCAGGAGGTGTGAGTTTTCTGCCTGTTCGTTAAGCTTGGGCTGCGGCATGAAATCAGTCCATGAAAAAGATTGATAAATGTGAAGAGCTTGGTGTTTGTTAGAACTGGAAGTGTTGGGTCAGTGGGTTTGAACTGGGTAGATCATCAGACTGGCTAGCTGGAGCAGAGGTGAGGGACTCCAATGTGACTGGATGGAATGGTGGGTCCCAGCTGTTTCCTCTTTCCAAGTAATACACATTACATCATCCTCTGTCCATCTGCAACTCTAAAAAGAGAGATAAAATGGCCGGCCTCTAGTGTATACGCCCTGGCAATGAAGGTTTTTAGCTGTTGATTGTCTTTTAAATGGTCTTGAGTATCATTTGTGACCTAAAATGGTCCAGTTCTAGTACCTGGCCATTGTAGTTGAAGAGCCCCCTTTTCATGTCTAAACACATATGAATTAATAGGATATTATATTTTATTAAACAAATTAACTGATTTAAATAGCCATGTGAACTTGTCAACTCATAATAAATTCTTGCTACATGGAACATAGTACTCATATTCCATTGATTAATATCTCTTATGTGCATTAATCCAGATACATGATAAACACACACACACACACACACACACACACACACACACACACACACACACACAGTTGAAGACTGCTTGCTGGTATGAATGGAGAACAGAGAATTTATGTTAATTGAACTGTCATGACATCAGAGTAAAAGCAGGATTCATTTCATTAATAGTTTCACTGTCTCCCGAGCCATCTGTGTAGGATGGGCACTGCTAACTTTTCCTTTTCTTTCTATCGCAATACATACTATACTACCATGGCAAACCATAGGTAGGTAACATTCTATATTTTTATTTTATATAGGTACATCATATTCCCAGGTATAATAATGGCTTTCATTGCCTTCAATCTTCTGTTAGCACTGGCTCATTGGAGTTGGCTAAACCCATTTCAGATTTTATCATTGATACGAATGTAGCTTTACTATGTGGTTCATGAAGAAATAGTTGTGCAGCTGATATGTTAAAATCTGAACCCTGGTGTATTTTAGGAAACAGAAGCAGTTCTCGGCGTCTAGCCATCTTTCTGGTGACTAGTTATTAGTTTTTTTTTCCCTTAGAGGAATGTGGTCAATCATTGCTAGACACCACAGACCCAGGTTTTCTTCCAATTTCTCTTTTACTTCCTTCATCTCTCCCTGAGTGTCTTACTATCCACCTACTCTAAGATAATTATCTTACTGTGTGTACAGAAAACATTGCTATTAGGTAGAATTCTCAGGACATCTCTCTCTATGAGCCATTTGCCTCCTCTGTAATCAGATTTTTGGTGGCTTCCTTTGTTAGAATTCAATTCAAGAGGTATGGATGATTATGTAGAAACTCCTTCATCGGACAGCTTCATAAGACTCCATAAACCTGCTAGGTCTCTATGCCTTTACAAACATTTCAGGACACACCGAATCTTGAAGGCCTAAACAGGGATGTGTCTCTCTTAAGTGCTTCAGAATGCTCTCCTTTGATCAATTATGTATTGATTTTAATGATTAAATCTTAGAGAGCAATCATTTATTTATAAGTTCTTGGGGAAATGTCCCCTTAATACTGAAATAGAGATTAAATTGGACCAACTTCTGAGCAGATTGATAGTTCTAGCAAGAAGCAGTGGTTATGACATCTATTCAGAGTAATTAGGGAGCCATGATACATACACGTTTCCAATTACTACAAAACTTACAGTTACTATTTCAATTGGTTCCTGTGAAAATAACATGAAGTCAAGTTTGTGTATCACAGAAAATAAGAATTATTACATGGAAGATAGGAAAGTATGCTATTTTATTCAGTAAAGTAAATTAATGACTGTCTATCATGACAGTCTTTCTATTTTTATTAAACTTATAAATTTTAAATAAACCAGGATCTACATGAAATTGGTATATGTTCTATATTTTATAAACACTGAATTTTGAATCTAAAGTCAAGTGCTACATATAATATTATTCAGTAAATTCTTTATAAACCTGTCAATTAAACTTTCAGAGAAGATGAATATTAATATGCATCTATTGCCATATGATTTTTTTAAAATAACTTATTAATTACCTTTCCTGTGAATTTAATTTTCATTCAGTATATCTTAGAAAAATATGTCATGTTGGACAAAATAGCCTATTCACGTCTAATGATAGATGGTCTCAGATATTTGTAACTTTGGCTTTTGTCATTTTTTTTGGCTTTTGTCATATTTTAAAAGCAATTTCTGCAGCTTATTTTCTTTATTAGACTTTGAAACAGGTAAGTGAAAAATGAGAAATTAATCCTATGTTAAACTTATCTGGCTCTTTTTTTCCTTCTGATGGAGTCTGTTTACATATAAATACTGCATGTTGCTCTGTGCTACAGTTCAAGCATTCACAGATAAACAAAGTGTGAATGTAAATATGGTTTGTCATCATTCACATCAATGAGAACATGGAGGCATTGAAGTAAATATATTTTTAAATTGAAAAAATATATTTACTGGAAGGAAACAAAATATTTAAATGATCTATGTGTGATTTCTCTTTACTAAGAAAAGTAAGACTCAATGTGGTATTTAATTTTTTAAATAACTTATTTTAATATTTTATAAAATAATTGCTATATGTGATTTTTGACAATTCTATATTCCTCTCCACTATAAGACTAAGTCTTTAAGGTTGGGGTGGAAAATCCCTGAGCAACATGCACTATAATTTGCATTTTATAGATGAAGAAAATGAAACTCAGAAGAGAGTCTTGGCCACTCACATGTTTGAGATATAGATAAACCAGGCAAGTTCAGAGAGCTGCAATCAAGAATTATTCCCCTTATCCACAAACTGTCTCCTACCATTCAATTCAAAATACTATTTTTACAGAGATTTCTCCTACTTCTGATCCTGTGCTAGGGTTATTCCTGTATTTAGAAAAACCAATGCTTTTATTTTTGTGGCCTATACTGCTTCCTAGGTAAAGGGCTAAGGACCATTTAGTGATGGAAGACAAAAGGTGAATCCATGCTTTAAGAATCCAGCTTCTGGGAAGTGATTCACCTTCAGATCCAGTTATACCACTCTTGAGCACATACCCAAAAGATGCTTCATCCTACAACAGAGACACTTGCTCAATCATCTTCATTGCTGCTTTATTCATAATAGCCAGAAATTATGAACAACTTACACAGCCATCAACAAAACAATGAATAAAGAAAACGTGATTCACTTATACAATGGAATATTACTCAGCCATTAAAGAAGTATAATCATCAAATTCACAGGACAATAGACAGAGCTAGAAAATATCATCTTGAGTGAGTTAACTTAGGCCCAGAAACACAAACATGGTATGTATTTGCTGGTATGTGGATGGTAGCTGCTAAGTAATTAATAAGCAAGCTACAGTCCATGTAACGACAGAGGTTACGTATAGAGCAAATGACTAGGGAGCAGGACTGAATCTCCAGAATAGATATGTATGAATGGGATGTATGTCTCTAATGGGAAGATCAAATGGGGAGAGAGTGAGAAGTGAGGGTGAGGGAGGGAATGTGGGGAGGGCAAACTAAAATTAAGGGCAATTTGAGATATCTTATGGAAACAATACAATAGGTGATTTCTAAAACATGTACTTAAAGGAAGGCGATATAAATGAAATTGCCAAATGATGGGGAGACAGAGCCCCAACTGGAAATTTCTCATCAGCAAAGAAAGTTAATTGAATTGTTGGCCAAAGAAGTCCCTCCAAACAACTCAAGCTATTCCCAAAGCTACTGATTACTCTCCACAAATGGACAATGAGGCCTTATTGCTAAAGATAACACCTACACAACTCATTGAACATGGAGAAGTCAAGCTGGTGCCTACCTAAAGCTTCATGGACTAATGTTTGTGGTACTACTGTAAATTCATGGTACTGCACGCTAACAAAGGAAAAAGGTAAACACCAACCTATCTTCATACCCTTTGATCTATAATAGTGACCTACCTGTATGATAGCTGGTGCAATAATGGCACAAAACATGTAAGAATAACCAACTGTCTTAGGGCTTTCCATTGCTGTAAAAAAGACACCATGATCATGGCAACTCAAAAAGAAAATATTTAATTGGGGTGGATCACCATTATCATTATGGTGGGGACCATGATGTCATGCAGGCAGACATGGTGCTGGCTACATCTTGATATTGCAGGCCACAGGAAGTTGACTGAGACACTGGGCAGTATCTTGAGCATAGGAAACCTCAAAGCCAACCCCAATATTGACCCACTTCCTCCAACAAGGCCATTCCTACTCCAACAAATCCATACCTCCTAATAGTGCCATTCTCTAAGAGATTATGGGGGGTAATTACATTCAAACTATCACACCAACCAATACCTGTTTTGACTTAAGGACCACTCCACAAGATGGAGCCCATACCTGACACTGCTTAGGTGACCAAGAACCTGGACTAGATAGGCCAGAGACTTAAGGAAAAAATAATAAAGAAATGCAGTAATAAATGATTTGTAACAACATTCTGCTGTACTCATAGATCAGTGCCTTGCTCAGTCATCATCAGAGAAGCTTTCTCCTGCAGCAGATGGCAACAAATACAGAGATTCACAACTGAACATTGTGGAGAGAGAGAGAGAGAGAGAGAGAGAGAGAGAGAGAGAGAGAGAGAGAGAGAGAGAGAGAGAGAAACCTTGGAAGACTCAGTCATAAATGGGATGGTTTATAAAATCCCTATACTCAGAGCACAGAGAACTCTGAGGAAGAAGAGGCAGAAAGTAAGAGCCAGAGGGGAGAGAGAATATCAAGGAAATAAGGCTTTCTAAACAAAGCATAACCTATATACATATGAACTCACAGAGACTAAGGTGGCATGTACAGGGCCTGAATGGTTCTGCACCAGATGGAATCCTAGAGATGAACCAAAAAGTGGACACATGCCACATCCCCAAGCCAAACACTACCTCCATTTGGTAATCATTTGCAAATGAGAAATTAATTTGCTGTCAAGGATTCTCACTGGGGAAATAAATCTCTCTTAAGTGTAGGTCCCATGACCAGCAGTATATGGACAATGAAAATGAAGTAAACAGCGTCTTTAGACTTTCTTCACCTCAAAATATTGTGTTATGGTGTCTTTAAAAAAACCTTATAGGTCCTTTGTGTATATATTATGGACTCCGGTTTTGTGTTTTTATGGGATTCCTGTGTGTGTGAATACGTGTGCCGCTGCATCTGTATGTGTTTCTTGTGTTTCTTACAGGTTTTTTTTTTTTTTGGCTTGTTTTCTTCTGTCATTTTTGTCATATTCCAGTTAGTTTGCTTTTGTTTTATCTTATTTTATATTATTGTATTTTATTCCTTAGAAGCCTGTTTGTTTTATAAAGAGATACAGAAAGGGTGTGAATTCTGATGGAAGAGGGGATGGGAAGGAACAAGGAGGAGTTAGGGTAGGGGAAACTGTAATCATAATATCTTGTATGGAATAAATTTATTTTCTATAAAAGAAAAAAGAAGAGTCCAGTTTCTACCATAAATGTAGAATATCTAGAAATTTGGAAAGAATTCTTAAAGTGTCTTTAAGGGACAAAACTCTTTGAGTGTCAAAAAATCTGTTCTGTAAAATGTCCTTGTAGTATTGAGGTAGACTCAGCATAGCTATGGGATTTGCCTGGTTGATCTTCAGTGTAAAGGAATTCTAGCATTCATCCACATAACCTCAAGACATTTACACATATACCTCAAAGCTTTACCACAATAAAAGTGAAATTCATGAAGAAGAGGTTGAGATTTTAACCCTTTAACCATCAACAAACTTGACTTGTCACCTCATTGTCTGAAGCTTTGTAACTGGCCTCAGGGATACTCACAATTCTGTGGGTTTTCTAGTTTCATGAACATTCATTATTATGGAATATCCTTTCCTTGTTGTTCAGATTATACTATATATCTTGAATTTTATGCTAAAATAAACATTTCCACATAAAACACATCTCCTTATGATTTGTATGCAACATCTTTCCTCATCAGTTTATCCTATTTGATTCTATTTTCACTTCTTCCTTCTCCTCCCCTTTCCCTCTCCTCCTTTTTCTTCTATATGTGGTATATGCATATGTAAAACAACCTGTGTGGGCATATGGGGAGCCCAGAGGTTAACACTGGCATGTCTTATGTCTTCCTCAATGATTTCTACATTTTTTTGAGACAGAATTTCATACTGAACATCAGTCCCACTTATTGGCTAGAACTTGCTAGCTAGGGGGCCTCCAGGATCCACCCATCCCAGTCTCTATAGTACTGGACTTACACATGTGCATCTCCTTTCTAAGCTTTTATGTGGGTGCTGTGGACCTGAATTCAGGTTCTCATGCTTGTTCAGTAGGCATTTACCACTAAGTCATCTCTCAGCCTCCTGGTTGCTTCTTAATTTGTAAAGCAAACAGTGTAGACAACAAAGAGTTCAGATTCAGTTGTTTCTGTGTTTTAAACCACTTTAATGATCTATGACTTTTAACTACAGTCTCCAGTCAGTTAACAATTACTAATGTAACTGCATTTAGGCCTACAATTTTAATGATGCTTTTTATCTCTTCTTCCATGGTCACTCTTTTATACTTTCCCCCTTCTTTCTTAGGAATTATTGTGTTTTTTAATATTTTAACTAATCTATTATTTTCTCTTTGCTTTTTATATACTGGTAGTTATAGGAATTATTCATGTCTTTAAGACCCCACAGTCTATGCAGAGCTAGTGTTTTATCAATTCAAATGACACATAGAAATGTTACTATTGTATAGGTTTCTTTACCTTGCCTTTCACCCTGACTGAAATAGTCATGCAATTAGTGTATTTCATAATAAAATACTACAACATTTATTAATATTTATGTCAGTATTATTTTTGAGAATCTCAAACATGAATACTGTAAATGTACCATGCACGCTCCCTGACAAACACGCTGTGTTTCCCGAACTCCTTGTCAACTTCATGAACTCTTCATTAGTTATTATTGTTACTTACATATTTATGTACACATGAATATATGAAAATATGACCTCATGAGTCTATTTAGTATCTCCCATATGTATATAATTTTTAGACATGACCACTTGGGGTTAGCTAATCTGTTTTAAAGCTCTCATATAGTTTAGGCCAATTAGGAGAAAAAAATTGATCATATTTATGACATTTTCATTATTAAATCTTCTTAAAGACTTAGATGTCTACCTGGAATTGTATCCTTTAGTCTGTGGATTGGGCTTTAGCTTTTTTCTTTTTTTAAAAAAAGATTTATTAATTCATATACTTGTGTGATCTGTCTTCATGCACACAAGAAGAGGTAGTCAGATGCTATTATAGATGGTTGTGAGCCACCATGTGGTTGCTGAGAATTGAACTCAAGACCTCTGGAAGAGCAGTCAAGTGCTCTTAACCACTGTACCATCTCTCCAGGCCCCTAGCTTTCCTTTTATTGAAGATCTCCTTGTAAATATCTTATAGACTTTTTTAAACCAGAAAATTGCCCATTTTCATCATTTTTAAAGGATAGATTTCTTGAGCTATAAAACCTGGAATTAGCATTTCATTTTCCTTTTGCCTTCAGTTTAAGAATGTCTCCTGGTTCCCTTTTTAAAAAAGCTAAGTAGAATGTATTCAACACTGAGTTCCAAAGAGAGTCTAGCCAGGTAAGAACTAAAGTTCAAGCTTAGAAAGTTTCAATTATGTTTCCCTACTTTTAATATGATTTTTGAAGTAAAAAGTCAGTCTTAAAACAATGGTGAGAGCATTATCATACACTCATAAGTACAAATGTCTGTTCCATGATGTATCTATTTAGCATTTTGTAAGCACCCATCTTTAAAAATAAACACTCATCATCTTTTTTTGTCTCAACTTACAAATGCGGAGTAACTTCACCTTTTTGTAAATGATAAAATAAAATTAGACAAAATATCACCTAATAAGTTTCTTACATTTACAAAGTGCAAATGCTTCCTCTCTTTGTATCTGGTCTCTTGCTTTTGGCACTAGTCTTTGCTACTTACTGCTAAATTCACTTAAAATATTTCTCCATTATCTTAAATTTCCATTTCATTATTTTGATTGAATTCATCCTTTCAAAGTGGAATTCACATTAGATTTTTTTTATGTGTATCTTTTGCCATGCATTTACTTTCTTGCATTTAGAAAGTTCCTTGCAATTAGAAAGTACTCAGAATTCTTAACGTTCAAGGGATTGCTTTTTTTTTTTTTAAAAAAAACTTTTATTTATTTTTTTCTTCATATTATGAGGGACATGAAAACTGCCTACTCAACCCAGTTGTGGATCTGAAGACAGACCAAAGTAACAATATCAACAAAGTCTATGTTGGTGAACCATGAGTTTATTGGGCTTACCTACAAGAATACAGATGAGAGGTTACTTACGGAAACATGGTTGACTCCATTGAAAGCCCACCCAGTATGGGTGACAGCTCATGGAAGCTGGAACGTTGGAGTTTTCTGGTGTCTTTCAGGCAGACCCACCGGCTGCTGAGATAGTTAATTCTCCTCTAGGTAATTCTCAGAGTCTCTTGCAGGCAGTTCTGCCCCTCTCTAGTCTCCCTACCAGCTGTTTGACACTTGTATAACCCCAGGGAGTGACCTTGTGAGTCTTGTAAGTTTAAGCTTTCTCAGACCTGTGAGGTTGTGGACTTCCTGTGGGTTGTGGACTTCTGCTGAGGCTGTGGACTTCTTGTGGCTTATGAGCTTCTTTCTTCCCCCTAGGAAGAAGTGTTTTTATTTGTAGAGAGTGGCTATGCACAGGAAATGATAATCCTGCATCACTGTGTACTATGATTTGTACATCAGTGTGTACTAAGGGTATTATTACAATCTCCTCTCTGTGGGAAGGGACAATAAAAATTCCTGTTAAAGGTGTTTAAATTTAGACAATATGTGTGTATTGTTAGGCAGCATGAGGAGTTCCATAAAAGACCATCAGTCATGTATGCAATTAGCAAGAGCATTAATTAAAAATTTCCAGCACGTCGGGGGTCAAACCATCTGACAAAATAGCAAATGGTTACCCCAAGAGAAGCTCATACTCTCCTTTTAATCAGGATTTGAAGTGACTGGGTATACACTCTTACTGGTATAGCAATCGTTTTATGATTGGCTTATGACATCTGGTCAGCAACTGTGCAGTGTCAGGGGTTTGTTTGACTGAAAATAACAAGAACAGTTTCTGCTTGTGTCCAGGTAGGATCCTGATTGATTATCGGACTGGACATACTTCCTGAGGAGCTGATTGAAGCCAGACATGAGTAAACTTAGGATGGTCAGATAATATGGGCCAGAGGTGTTAGCAAACTGGCCCCTGGAAGAAAACAAACAAACAACAACAAAAAAAAACTAGCCCCATTAAATTCAGTCCTGTTACAAGAGGGGATGGCCATTTCATGTATGTATGTATGTATGTATATATATATGACCTAGATGAATATTTGTGAGGAAGTAAATTAGACCTCATTTAGTGAAGCATGGTCCTAAAGATTTTAATTTTAATATATCATTCACATGTTATTTAAAACACAAAAGGGAAAAAGAAACAACAACAACAAAAGTTGAGTTGCTAAGCTTGTTTTTAAAAAAATCCTAGAAGGAAATAAAGAAATGGAAAACAATCTCATATTATTGTATAGTATCATGGAACCTGAATCATGAATGGTAATGTGAGTGTTTGATTTAAATCTGGACAAGGGGAGAAGGCATATGAGTGGGAGATGGAGGCATGAGATTAAGGGGAAATTTTACAAGAATAACTTTCTAGACCCGGTGTTACTACTTAGATGATTTTAATGTGAAAATTGGGGAGGATCTAGAAGTCAATTTGTAGGTTCAAAAAGAGTCATTTCCATCAATGCAGGATAACTGACATCCACCTTATGCAACCTATGGAAGAAAATCCCACATTAGGACAGAGATTATGGGATCTTGGTACTAATTATACTCTTAGTTAGTGGCTGACGTTGCAAGCTTGGATAGTCAAACCACTAAAGAATTAAAATTAGTCATTTGTGCTTTATCTGGTAATGCACAAGTCATCTGATATGTTAAGATTGGTGAATTAATAAATATGAACTTAAAACATTAAATACCAGTTGCAAATGTGCTGTGGGTGCCAACATCCAGAATGGTTTCAAGGCAACTGGCTCAGACAATACACCCTCACAGACTACTCCATAATCCTAAAATTTTCTTTAGGTCTCCATAAGAATACAGTGCCCCCATCTAGCAGGAAGTAGTATGACAAGCTATGCCCAAATTCCCAAATATACCAACCTGGCTTTGGAGATGGAATTGGCTCACTCCTTCTCTAAACTCAAGCATATTACTAAAAAAAAAAAAGTTAAGAGATTCTTGTGTCCCATATCAGAAGAGCCCTCTGGTGTGGGATAGAGCAAAACCAGTATTTTTATTTAAAACAGGTTGATTATAAATACAAACTCTTTCTAAAGAACAAAAGGGGACAGTATAGATAATGATAAGATAAGGGGTAGATTATTGAACCTACTTTTAAAGAGCAACTTGTTTAAAAATGTTTTACATTGCTATGGATTTTAGTTTATTGATACAAATTGAAAGTTAATTTTGTTATACTGTGTGTATATTTCTACTCTTGTTTAAGGTATTATGTTTGTGCAGCACATTTGAAATTGTAGTGGATAATTAAGAAATACAGATTAACAATTAGTCTTCTATGATAGTCAAACTTATAGTCGTGTTAAACTTTCTAGGTATACATAGATATAATTCAATTAGGTAGGAAATCTTCAAACACTTCAAAAACCTACAGAATATGGCATTAAAATGTTTTAAAAGTTTAGACTTTCTGGACAGTGAGACACATCTGCTCCTGGCAGCACCGATTTACTTTAGAGAGGAGGATGGACATCGAAGACACTCTGTCTGGGGTTTATCTTCTTCTTGGCAAAAATAGCCATCTGGGCAAGAAACTGTTCTTGCTTGGACTGCTTGATCGACTGGACATGCAGGACCCATAGGAAGGTGACCACTGAACTTTGCTTGGCAAAATGGTCCTTCAGGTTCCTGCTTCATAGAGGAAACTGCCAGACATTCTGCAGGACACAGAGAGAAGTGACTGAGAGACTCTAGACCTGTGGGCTGAAGACAGATGCCCCAACTTTACAAAGGAACATTAATTAGGTGACTGTTTAGGCTGCCAGATGTCTCTGTCTACTCTTAAAAGACTCCTGAAAGTTGCTTGTGTCATTCTCCCATTTCTCAGGTAATAGTATATCTTTCTGAGATCTTTGATATAGTTGAAGACTAGATAGTTATAATTTCCTCAGTTATGATAAAAGATAAATTAGATATAAAACCTTAGACTCACAAATATAAGATAGATAGGATATCTTCTTTAATTTTGCCAAATACAAATAGACTAGATATTATAAATAGACTAGACAGTGTAACTGTAATTCTTGCTTGATAATTGTTTTGTTGTCCGTAATTTTACTATGCGAAAGTTAAAACCTTATTTTTTTTTTTTTGAAAAAAAAGAAGAGGGGAAGTTCTGTGGGATGTTCTTTATGTTAAATGTGTTGCTCTGATTGGTTAATAAATAAAACACTGATTGGCCAGTAGCCAGGCAGGAATTATAGGTGGGACAAGGAGAAAGGAGAATTCTGGGAAGTGGAAGGCTGAGGCAGAGAGACGCTACTAGCCACCACCATGAGTACCAACATGTAAGATACTGGTAAGCCACGAACCATGTGGCAAGGTATAGATTTATAGAAATGGGTTAATTTAAGATATAGGAACAGCTATCTAGAAACCTGAGCCATTAGGCCAAACAGTTTAAATAATATGAGTCTGTGTGTTTATTCTATAAGTGGGCCATGGGACTGCCAGGGCTTGGTGGGAGCTGGAAGAAACTTCAGCTACACAAATGTTTATTTAAAAATATTTTTGAGAGGTTGTATCAGTTAAGATGCTCTTGAATATAAGTAAAAGAGATTTTGAGTTGGATAAGTGAAGAGCAGACAATTCAGTCAGGACAGAATCCTGGCCTGGTTATCTGAGCTCAAATCCTATTTCTCTGCTGTTAAGAAGGTCTCTTTTTTTTTTTTCCTGAAGTTGACTTTGGCTTTGTTCTCAGGTGGAAGATGACTGCAGGACACTCACTGCACTGTATATTTTGTGTAACTATAGTGAGATAAATAGGCTGCCTTCTATTTATGGTCTATCATTTTCATCTTCAGGCAGACTCATCCATATACAATCTCTTAGACCAGGAACAATCTATAAGAGATGATCTGGGTTGATTGCTTAACTCTGGATTTCAGAAGTGACTATTTTTAAAAGGAGGGAGGGAGCTGCTGCTAGAACACCTCAGGATTTACAGAGTGTGTCAGTATTGACAATGTGGCAAACATAGATAGGTAAAAGATAATAAAACGTAAAAAAAAACCTTAGTCTTTTTTTCATACAGTGCAGCATTGTCCAATTTCATATTAATGACTACACCCACCAAAACAGACAGTTAAAGTCATAACCTTGGAGATTTTCTCAAATTGTAACAATGTCTGCAGTTTAAAATTAGTCTTTTCTGGGTCTTACAGAAAACATTCAAGCCAAACCTAAATTTATAGTAAAATTATTATAAAAATATGTTAAAATAATAGCAAGAGCAATATTTACACTAATCCAAATAGCCAGAAATCCTTTTCAACAATGCCAGTTACAAATGCAATAATAAAGCAAAGATATGCATCTGGATACAAACACCATTGGAGGGGCAAACAACAGCTATCTAATTGGACCTAAACATTGTCCATCTGGAGAGAACTCTTGCATGGTACTGTAAACTTAACCAAGAAACTCTGAGTAGAGAGGTAATAAACCCTAGAGGAGAACCTAATACTAACATATTAATAAAACAATACAATGTGGGGGTGCAGTTCCCACCTTTTGAAGGGTTCTTAGGTGGAGGAGAGAGGGATGAGGAAATACCAGATAGAAAGAAAGACCTAGATGAGGAGAAGAAAGACAGAAACACAGCATAGGTTAGGGAGGGCCTGGGTGAATACCCAGTAGCCTCCTCCTTTATTCAAAAGGGCTTTTTATAATATGCCGAAGGGAGAGGCAAAAGATCCCCCCCCCCCGCAAGATCAAAGCACATCGTACAGCCAAGTGTAACACCTGGTAAACATAGCTGTGACCAAATCATCTCCTTATGCAGCCCTGCTGGGTAAAGCAAGCTCAGATTCTCTGACCCTGAGTAAGTTCTCACTAGGAAGTCTCTGTGGGCTCCCACAATATAACTTCCAACTGCCTTCTAAAGGAAAACTCATTGTTATTCCTACAGAAACATGCAGCTCTCACATCTCATCAAAGAAGCTTCTTTTTGCAGTAGATAGAGACTAATTGAAAGATCTACAAATTGGTTAAAATGCAGAGACTAAGAAACTATGGCAGGATCAACCCCAAATGGGACATCTATAACAATCCCTATCTCTAAGGCTCAGGGAACATCTAAGAATGGGTCAGGAGGTGATAGGAAGAACGGGAGGACAGGGATGATTATGTCTCACAGTTTCTTCTGGACAAGATGGAGATTTCGCTTCCATGAGCTTTCCAAAACATGCTTGTCTCAAGAGACCTGCAAAAACCAAACCAGTCAACTAGCTACCATGGTCAGAGGAAGAATCACAAGGCCCCACCCATAGATGTAGAGCTATAGACAAGTCAATGGGATGCTGATGGAGGGAGAATTAGTTTTACTTCTTTTACTTTCTTCCTCCTCCTCCCTCTCCTCCTTCATTTTTTTTTCCAGAGGTGAGGCAACAATCCTAAGATGTCATCCAAAAACACAGAAAACAGAAGGAAGACAAATTATTGGATTCATTATGAATATATATATATATATATATATATATATATATATGTGTGTGTGTGTGTGTGTGTGTGTGTGTGTATGTGCAAAACAAAAACCAAAGATAAATATAGAAGAGGTCATGAAGTTGAGAGGACATAGTTGAGGGGGAGCACAGGAGGAGATGGAGGGAGATGATGGAAAAGAGCAAATATAGTGTATTCATATAGGAAATGCTAAAATAAAAAATTTTAAATGTCATGGAAATTAATCACTGTATATTATACAGTGCATCAGATCATACATGAAAAGAAAATTCAGAAATATTTTGTTTAAGAAATTCCAAAAGTGTAAAATTCATTGCAGATTTTCTCCCGATTTTCATACTTTTTAAGAAGAAAAAAACTATAATAGCTCAAAAGCCTAACTTAGCTAAGAAGGTGAGAGAGTTCAAATTGTCCCATATTAAAATTTCAGCTATATTATATGACTTCTTTTGTTTGGGGACTCTAGAAAACTCCCTACCAGAAAGCTCATAACTAGAGACCTCTTTTAGGAATTAAACACCTTAAAGTACTTAATGTGAATTGGCTTTTCTATCCCCATTTTGGGGGCATTATAGGTCAAGGTTTTCACTTTGCACATATGCAGGTATAAATCCAGTATATTGGGGTTTACTCATCTCAGCATTCCTTTAGAAGTTGTTACAGATTTCTGTAATTTGTCTAGGCAGTTGCCTATGATCTGTGGCCTACTGTCTCTATCCTGCTTCCTACTAATAGGCATGGCAGCCATAAAGAAATGGGGCTAAGGCTTGAGTTGGAAAAAAAGTGGAGGTAATTTACCTTTAGAAATTAGAGAAATTTTCCTTACATGATTTCATAAAATTTCCTAAATTACAAATCACTCTCTGTGGTAATAGCTTGCAGATACTAGGAAGCTTGAGACTGGAACTGACTTGAAAAAAAGAGTGTGTCCTTCATGGCAGCACCTACCAAACACTGGTCAGAATTAGGTCTAGAAATTTAATATACTGTAAGAATTTAGAATGGGCCCTACAACAATGTCACATTCTTGATTTCCCTCTAAAATTCTAGTAATTCCTACTTGTCATGGGGAAAAAAAATTGAATAAAAATACATGTCAATATAAGATGTCTCTTTTCAGGATTGTATTAATTTCTTTGGGAAATTACGCCAACAAAATTTATCCATAAATATGTCAGAACAATTTTTTTTAATCACAATGACAAGAATCTTGACTTGGAACTCTAGTCGTTAAGCTTAAATTAATGGCTATTATTTCTCATATAAGAAATTAAGTCACTAGGGGATTAAATTGGCACCACTTTCTTTTGCGTGGGAATCTCTTAGGGAATAAATGAGGAAGAAGAAAGATGAAGAGGATACCATGAGATCAGTTGAATGTCTAGGGCATCCAGTGAAACACATTGTTCTCAGTGTCACCTGCAGGTATTTTATACTGGTGAAAATGGGCATCTCCACTCTCTGTAGACAGAGTAGATTCCAATCCAGTGGCACCAGGTTTGCACACAGTGACTAACACTTTCACACAATAAAATATACTGTTTCTTTAGCTCTACCACTGACACATCAAGCTTTAATTAGTCTTAATAATTATTTTGAATATATTTATTATTTTCCCTACCAAGTTTTACCTGCTTGGCTATCTTCTCATTTTTTATTTGTTGAAATAAAAAATATAATTACATCATCCCCTGTGGTGATATTTTATTTGTACTGAAATGTGGCATTTTATTTGTATGTTAATAAATGAAGTTTGCCTGGAGATCAGATGTCATAGCCTTGTTTGAAAAAAAAAAGATATATAGAAATGATAGAATAGAGGATAAATTATTGAATCTACTCTGAAAAGAAAAGAGAGGATATAGATACGATATAGATAAAAAGGTAGATTATTGAATCTACTTTTAAAAGACAATTACTAGTTGTAAATACTTTACATTGGATTGGAGTTTTATATATTGTTTAAAAGTTATATGTATTGAGATTGATATTGTTAGAAAATGTTGTACATATATTTCTAATCTTGTTTAGAATATTGTACTCATACAATTTATTTAACAATGTAATGCAATTACCAAATACTTGAATGTTATTATTACCAACTATAAGGATATAAAGAAATGAAAGTTAGTAGTTAGACATTACAATCAAACTGGTAATCATATTATGTATGTTTTCAAGGTCAAACAGAGATATATTTTAGATAGGTCATCTTCAAACATTTCAGAGATCTACAGAACATGGTATTTAAAATTTTTTAATAACTTAGAACTTTTTCTTTTTTTATGACTGAGACATGTTGGCTCCTGGCAGCACCAATCTACTTCAGAGAAAATATGGGCATTGAAGAAACTGTATATGGAGTTAACTTTCATTGTGGCAAAAGTTAGCCACTGGGCAGCAAAGTGCCCTTGTATCAACTGCTGACAGTATGCTATCCAAAATGGGCAGACAGGACACAAAACAAAAGACTACTGATTCTTGGCAAGACAAGTGTGGTTGTGGCTTTAGCAACATGCATCCTCTAAGGCCAGGACAATATGGTACCATTGCTGAAGTGGCCTTTGGAATCCTGAAAAGGTACAGTGCCCCTTTCTTCGAAGGCAGCTGAACAGGCAATGAACTGATGGTTTCTGGTGTGCAGTGGAACAGTAGCTGAAACAGTTATTCTTGAAAGATTAACTAGGTTGATGGAGTCTAACCTCTCAATGGTAGACTGGCATCCAGCATCCAGGATCATGAGGAACCAAGAGGGCTGGCATGTCCAGATCTCGGGTCTTAAGGGCTTCTGTCCCAGCCATGCCCCAGAGCAAGTCCTAGGAAGGTGTGGCAGTTACCAACTGCCTCACCGGGGTGGTGCTTCAAGGTCAAAGCTGGAACAGCTACCCACTGCAGTGTCCCAAGAGCAGGCAGAAGAGTTAGAGATGCTCCAGTTCCATTGGTAGGAGTTCTACAAGAACCCCAAGTTAAACAACCACAACATATATCCAGAGGACCTAGCACAGACTCATGCAGGCTCCATGATTGCTGCTTCAGTCTCTATGAGCCCCTATGAACCCTACTTAGTTGATTCTTTGGGCCATATTCTCTTGATGTCATTGACCCCTCTGGCTCCTACAATCTTTCCTCCCCTCTTCTGTGAAATTCTTAGAACTCTGTCTAATGTTTGGCTGTAGGTCTCTGCAATTGCTCCCATTAGCTGCCTGAGCAAGCCTCTCTGATGACAATTGAAGTAGCCACTGATCTATGAGTATGGCAGGACATCATTAGGAATCATTTCATTGCCTTTTTTTTTGCCAGTCTTATTTGGTTCTACCACAAGTCTTTGGGGCATGACATATTGGCACAGGAGACAATTTCCTAAACAGAACACCAATAGCACAGGCAATAAGACTGAAAATTAATAAATTAGACCTCATGAAACTCAAAAGCTTTTGTAAGGCAAAGGACACCATTAATAAGATAAAATGACAGCATACAGTATGGGAAAAGATTTTCACCAACTCAGCATCCAATAGAGGACTAATATCTAAAATATATAAAGAAGATCCTAGACATCAACAAACCAAGTAACCCAATTAAAAATGAGGTACAGATCTAGACAGAGAATATGGCTGAGAAATATTTAAAGAATGTAAACATCCTTTGCCATCAGGGAAATGTCAATGAAAATGACTCTCAGATTACCTCTTACTCCTGTCAGAATAGCTGAGATAAAAACACAAGTGACAGCTCATGCAGGCAAGTATGGAGAGCAAAGGAAACACTCCTCCATTGCTGGTGGGAGTGCAAATTGTACATTCACTTCAGAAATCAAGACAGCGTGTCCTCAGAAAATTTGTAGAGATCTATAGCCAAACACTAAGCAGACATAGGGAAATCCTGTGGAAGAAGGGGAGGAAGAATTTTGGGAGCTGGAGGGGCCAAGGATATCACAAGAAAACCCACAGAATTAACTAATTTGGGCTCATAGAAGTTCACAGAGACTGAAATGCCAACCAGAAAGCTTACATGGGATTGACCTAGGTCCTCTGCACATGTTACAGTTGTGTAGCTTGATCCACTTGTGGGACTCCTAACAGTGGGAGAATGGCCTCTCTCTGACTCTGTTGCCTACTTTTGGGACCCTTTCCTCCTACTGGGTTGCCCTGGCCAGTCTTAATAGAAGAGGAGGTGCCTAGTCTTACTGTAACTTGATAGCTAAGAATGGCTGATATACATGGAGGCCTGCCCTTTTTTGAAAGGAAGGGAGGAGTGGGCGGGTGGAGGAGGGACTAGGAGGAGATTAGGGAGGGAGTGGAAAATGTAATTGTACTGGGAATTTTTTAATTAATTAGTTAGTTAAAAATAAAAATTAATAAAAAATTGGGAATCAGTCTACCTCAAGACTCAGCTATACTACTCCTAGGCATATACCCCAAAGATGCTCCATCTTACTATAAGGACACTTGTTCAACTATGTTCATAGCAGTTTTATTCATAATAGCAAAGATCTAGAAACAACCTAAATGTCCCTCAACCAATGGATAAAGAAAATGTGGTACATCTACACAGTGGAGTATTACTCAGCTGTTAAAAACAATGACATGAAATTTGTAGGCAAATGCATAGAACTAGGAAAAAAATCATTTTTAGTGAGGTAACACAGACTCAGAAAGATAAACATGGTATGTAGTCACTTAAAAATGGATATTAGCTATTAAGTAAAAAAATAATCACTCTATAATCAACAGACCTAGAGAAGCTAAGAAACAAGGAGGTATCTATGAGGGACACATGGATCTCTCTGGGAAGGGGAAACAGAATAGATTTTTTGGGTGGACTGGGGGTGAGTGGAGTTGGGAACAGGCTTGATCAGGTTGGGGAGGGAGGGATATAAACAGAAAATATGGGGAGAGATGACTGGAATTGCGGGGCATTTGGGGACCAATGTGGAAACCTAGTGCAATGATGTAACATGAATCTTAAAAGGTCTTATTAATAAAAAACCTTAAGCCAAGTGTTGGGGTGGAAACTGAGAGATCAGTAAAGTAGAAAGAAACCAACTACTTTCTTACCACTTAGAAATCCTCAGACAAAGAGAGTTACTTCCTGTACACTCACACCTATGTATTTTTCTGTGCCCTGCCATCTTACTTCCTTTCTCTACCCAGTTCAATCACTTCCTGTCTGTCTGCACAGACCTTCAGACCTTCATGGTTAGTGCTGGGATTAAAGGAGTATGCTACCACACCTGGCTCTGTTCCCAGTGTGACCTTGAACTCACAGAGATCTGGGTGAATCTTTGTGCTACCATTGCCTGACCTCTATATTTAATATAGTAGCTGGCTTTTTCCTTTGATCCCCAGATAAACTTTATTTGGGTACACAAATAAAATATCACCACACAGTGGAAACTTCTTGAAACCAATGGAGGTAACTCCTAGTAATGGAGGATATGGAGCCTGAACTAGTCATCTTCTGTAACCAGGCAAGCGGTAGGACAGTGACATCAACCCAGCCACAAAAACTTCAACCTGCAACCTGTCCTGCCTGTAAGACATGCTGAGGCAATGGTGGCTCAAAGATTGTGGGAGTGGCCAACCAATTACTGGTCTAACTTGAAGCCCAAGACAGGAGATGGAGTCCATGCCTGACCCTACCTGGGTGGCCAGGAATTGGAAATTATTATTTTTTAAGACTTCATGTTTGGTCTCAGATTTTAAAGCTGATTTCTTTGATACCCAACAGTTGTAACAGAAGCATATTTTGCTCTCCAACTTTGGGTAATTGGAAATATAAAATGAGCTGGTTCAGTATCTTAGATGCACTTTCAATAAAGAAATTTAGTCTCTTAGTATCACAGGTTTCAATATTGCTCTTCTTAGGGACAAGGGAAAAACCTTTGTGTAGTTGGAGTTTTCTCCAGTCCTGCTTGGGCCCACAGCTGCTCAGACCCAAGTAAGCACACAGAGACTTATATTACTTAAAAACTGTATGGCTGTGGCAGGCTTCTTACTATCTAGTTCTTATATCTCAAATTAACCCATTTCTATTAATCTGTAAGTTTCCACATGGCTTGTGGCTTACTGGTACTTTACATCTCACTTCTTGTGGTGGTGGCAGCTGGCAGCATCTCCTGACTCAGTCTTCCTGTCCCAGAATTCTCCTCTCTGCTTATCCCACCTATACAATACTTCCTGCCTGGCTACTGGCCAATCAGCATTTTATTTATTAACCAATCAGAGCAACACATTCACAGCATACAGAGTGATATCCACAGTACCTTTGGATGTATCAGGCAAAACTGGAGGTAGAAAATGAGAACTTTTGAGTTAAAATCTTTAAATATCATCTTATGATACAAGTTTCCTGTTCTTTCCAGGTTCTTACACATAAGGACTGACTACGGAGCTGAAGAAGGCTTTTGAAGAATTATCAGGTATGACTAACCCAGAGAAAATGCAGTAGGTGTACTAAGGTAGGCTATTTGGCTTAGAAACCTTTTGTAGTCCTTGGTTCTAGTCAATGATGCAGAGCTTCTCCATCTAGATAGTTCTTCTTTCACTCAAGGTGGAGGATGCTCACACTGAATGAGGAAGCATAAATAATGAGTGTCTTTATTAAATATAAGACAGAATTTCTGGCTTTCCTTTCTTTCATAGACCATTATCTAGTCTCAAAAGAAGCCATTACTATTAAATTGTTGACATACTTTATTCCCCTTCTCTAAACTTCCTTGAGCTCTCTGTTGGCCACACATATCCAGAAGCTGAAGGTGTTGTTGATGCCACCCATGTATGTTGTTGACTTGGACCTGGAAGGGAATGAGAGACCACCACTCATGAATTTTTCTCTTTCTTCTTTTAAGGTTTTCCTGGGAATTCACTCTGATTAAAAATACTGTTCGATATTATATTCTGGTCAATAGTCTGTTTTATGCTTAGATTATCTTTTCATAGGAACAGAGAACAAATAACTTTTCTTTAGAGAACTATAATGATTTTATGTTTGCCTTTCACTCTTAATTGATTTAAAATAGTATAAATCAAGAGTCTTACAAATACCAGGGCATAGAGGGACTTCAAGGAACCGAGTGGAGTTTAATTTATCATAATGATACAAGTGACTTTACAACTGATTTATTTCATTTACATGTATTTAAAAGTGAACCTATCAGTTTTGATTCAAGTCATGACACACTCTAAATCATATTAAGTGTTATAATTTCTCCTTATATTTTATGTTTAACTGTGATATCTGTTTTTATACTTAAAACAACCTCATGTCACACATAGTAACCAAATGCAAAATACGTAGGTAAAAAGAAATCTGGCCCTTCCCTGTGTTGGTGAACAGTTTGCATCTTAACCATAATGTTTTATTACCCATATGATTGTCCTAGGCTGACAATATTTATAGATGGTGATAAAATTAGCTATCCCTTTTCAGACAGCCAACCCACAGCAGGCAAGCTGCTGACTCCCAGATCTACTTTGTTTTATTTGTTCAAAAATTTTCTCACTTTAATTTTGTCAAGGTATTCACACTTATATAACTTTATAACACAAGAAATATAAGATGAGAACTCAACCAATTGTCAACGCATCCTTCAGATTAATTTCCAACTATATTCTAAGATTTTTTCTCAAGAAACACTAAAATATTAAAATTATTTTTATTTTAATGAGGCTTTTGATCACCAGGAAATTATTTAAGGATTTTTCATCCTACATTTTTTTATAATATTTTTTAATTTTTTACATTATAATTACATTATTTTCTCCTCCCCTCCAACCATTCTCATGTGGCCACCCCTTAATATCTCTTAAATTCATGGTTTCTTTTTCTTTAGTTGTTGATAACTATATTTCCTTTTTAAATTAATTTTTAAAGTTATTTTTACATGCCAAATCACAGATCTACCTCCCTCTCTCCTCCCACTTCTCTCCTCTCCCCACCTCCCCCAACCTACCTCCATCAGAAAGGGTAAGGCCTCTCAAGGCCTGGCACATTCAGCTGATGCAAGACCAGCCACCTCCTCACCTCCCACAAACAAAGTTGAGCAAGGTATCCCATCATATGGGATGGCCTTCAAAAAGCCAGCTCATGCACCAGGCAGAGCTATGGGATTCCAGTCAAAGAGAGGGAAGATGGGTTATGGGAGCAAAGGTGTCAAGATCATGACAGGGAAACACACAGAGACAGAAGACCTGAACTTGTGGGAGTCCAGGAACACTAGACTGACAGCTGAGGAGCCTGCATGGGGCTGAACTAGGACCTCTGCATATGGGCGACAGTTTAGTAGCCTGGTCTGTTCATGGTACCCCTGGCAGTGGGAATAAATACAGTATTTATTCTGATGTATGATGACAATTTTTTTCTTTCCATAAGAAAAACACATTCCATGATGTCAAATTTAAACAACAGAGATTATATTCTACAAAGAGACAAAAACTTTTAAAAATTCATTTTCAATTTTATCTAGGTTCATAATAAAATGAAAACCAAAAGTTTATAAAATTTAATACTAACCACTCAGTTGTTTACTTTATAGCATAGACTGTTTTGAACCTGATTCTTTTAGAAATCGAAGCCTGAAGCACAAATGGAAACATGGCCACTTTATTTCAAAAGAAGAAGTCCAATGTGTTGAGGGTTAGGGAAAATGAAAATCAAAATAAAATATGATACCAATTAGTAGGGGGAAACATCAGCTGGTTCAATTGGATGCATTTTCTTGATGTGTGGAAATTTCTTGGAAAAAAGTCCAAAGAACATCTTGTAGAGCAGCAAGAAAAGGAAAAGCTAAGCAATATTTGTATTTTCCTTATGCCTCTCATTTCCCACTGGTAAAGGAGCCTTCAGTGAAATGAAATCCCTCATCTTTCCTGGTTAATCTTCCTTCCTCCTAGTAACTCACCAATAAGCTATGGGTGATGCTTGATGGACAATGATTCCTCTAAGCAATGGCATGGTAGAGAAGCGAAAAACACAATGATTTCTGAGTTGGGAAACATTCTTTAGAAAAAAAACATAAAGAACTGAATAAAGAAAGCTCACAGTTTATCTTCTAAAAGGATAAATTAATTAAAATCATGTATAATTGATAATGTCTTGGAAGAGAATGCTCAAGAGCTAGGGATAATTATTGACAATCATATTATGTTAGAACTTTATTTCACACTTGTCTGCCCTTTCCAATTACGTATATTGTACAGAATACATAAATTTTATTTGTATAGCTATCAGGCACATAGGCTTTACATTTAATACACACATATTTAATTACTAAACTTCAATAATAGAGTAGCAAAATACTTTGAATCTTGTAAAAGTGTGTGATCGCTAAAGACAATGGGAGAAACTTTTGCTGCTAACAATCCAAAAATTTAGATAACATTAGAGAAAAGCATTAGAGGGGATATCAACATGATCAAGGTTGAAGCTGAAAAGTCTAGCAGTGAATAAAACAGGTCAATTATTTAACTTTACAAGATCTTAATTGGGTATTGTTTAAAAGTGTGATTGATTTTATTCATTGTAAAATTCATTCAACAATGTTCATAAAATATATACTGTGTAATTTATTCTATACTGTCACCAAAGACCTTAAAATGTTGACTTTTTCCTTCAGAAACTCATTGCTAATTAAAGTATGTGTATTTACTTCCAAATCAAATATTTCCCCTTGGGGAAAAAAGAGAGGCTCATGAGACAATAAGGAGAAGAAACTTACAAGGCTCTTGAAGCTCCTGATACTTAACAAAAGCGACAATTCCCTTCTCAGGATTAAGCAGTAGTAGTTGCTGGAGAGAAGGCCCCTTGACCAGCCAAGTTGCCTGCAAGTTGTTCAGGGATTTCAGGAAGTAGTTTTCCAGAGTTATCATGAACATCAGGTGGGCTTTGTAGTGATATAGCTGCTTTTGAATTATCCATGTTCCTTAAGTAACCTCTTACTCATACTTGCTTAAGTAACTCCTGTTAACTAGTAACTAAACTAGATTTGAGTAGAATTGTTTCTTTGATCTGCTGTCAGTGTTTTATCAGGAGTCAACAGATGTTTGTTTGTGTTCCTCCAAGAAAGTCACACAGCAGTGGGAAAGGGTCTTGTAAACAATTCAGTGGTGTTTTAATAAGTAAATAATTAACAAGGATCATGTAATTCAATTTTATAAAAAGTTGAATTATAAAACTGCAAAATTAGCTGGGCGGTGGTGGCGCACGCCTTTAATCCCAGCACTCCGGAGGCAGAGCCAGGTGGATCTCTGTGAGTTGGAGGCCAGCCTGGACTACCAAGTGAGTTCCAGGAAAGGCACAAAGCTACACAGAGAAACCCTGTCTAGAAAAACCAAAAAAAAAAAACTGCAAAATTATTGGAATAGCTCTGTCTAAAGTCATAGTGACCACAAATAGAAAATCAAGATGATTTAAAACATTTACAGCATGTCCAACATTCACAATAAAACAAACAATAATTCTGGAAAAGTTTGTTGACAAGCATTGGATAGGCTGAATTGTAATTTATCATGAAGAGATTGCTATAGTATTCCAAGGAAAAATTTAAAAATGTTCAATTTTGGTAAAACAATATATGTCAAAACCCCACATAATTTATTGATTATTTGTTTTTTCATGAGTTTTTATATCACAAGATCTGAAACATGTTAGAGAACATTTTATCCTACTGTAAAAAAAACTGACTTGTGACTTGTATGACAAGAACTTCAAGTCTTTGAAGAAAGAAATTGGAGAAGATATCAGAAGATGGAAAGATCTCCCATGCTCATGGATTCACATAGTAAAAATGACCAAAAAAAAAAAAAAAACCCAAAACAAAACCCTATCGATTCAATGCAATCTTCATCAAAATTCCAACATAATTCTTTACATTGAAAGAACAATATGCAGCTTCATAAGGAAAAATAAAAAAAACTCAGTATAGATAAAACAATCATGTACAATAAAAGAACTTCAGGAGGTGTCACTAACCCTGATTTTAAGTTATACTACAGAGGTATAGTTATAAAAACCTCACAGTTTTGACATAAAAACAGACAGGTGGATTAATGGAATTGAATCACAGACCTAGATAAATCCATCTACTCATAGGCACCTGATTTTTGACAAAGAAACCAAAATTATACAATGGAAGAAAAAAAGTATCTTCAACAAATTGTGCAGGTCTAACTGGATGTTGGCATGTAGAAGAATGCAAATAGATCCATATCTATCACCCTGCACAAAACTCAAGTCCATGTGGATCAAATACTTCAACATAAATCCAGATACACTGAACCTGATACAAGAGAAAGTGGGGAATAGCCTTGAACATATTGGCATAGCAGATAACTTCCTGAACACCAATAGCGCAGGCACTAAGATTGATAATTAATAAATGGGACCTCATAAAACTGAAAAGCTTCTGTAAGGCAAAGGGCATCGTCAATAGAGAAACTGTAATCAGGATGTAAAAATAGACGACAATAATAACAATAAACTATTGGATAAAAAAACTTGCACGTTGACCATTTCACCTATGTACATAATACATTCTAGTCACACTCATCCCTCACCCTACCTTATCTTTGGATTCTGGTGTCTGGCAGCAGTGGCATTCCCGTGATCATGTAGAGAAGGAGAGTGATGAATTATAATTTTGGTTATTTAAATTAAAAATACTTTTTTCTTGTTTGGTGAAGACTTCAAGCACCATATAGAAATAAGTTACAAAGAAAATAAGTCTATTAAGGAAAAGTAAAGGGAAATAGGATATGAAAACATGTAAAATGTTATTTTTATTAGACTATCTGACTTCTAGTGGTAGTTCAAATATGACCTTAACCTCACTCTCCCCTCTATCTGTATATATGTACCTCTCTCTCTCTCTCTCTCTCTCTCTCTCTCTCTCTCTCTATATATATATATATATATATATATATATATATATAATATATATATAATACAATATATATTAATTTTAGATTTTATAACATAAAAAGAAGCTTGTCTAGAGATTCTTGACTCTGAACTTCATATATAAAGATGGTGACATGTTTGATAGAGCTGAGTTTTAAGATGACTTGGTGGCTTAGTAACAGGTTGGTAGCATAGTATCCAAGCACAAACACACACATATAACAGAAGAGAAGAACAAAAGTAATGAGACTGAAGTATGAGATTTTCTGATGATTTATCTTATTTCAGGGACAGATCTTTAAATTATCTAAAGAATGAATAAATTGCACATCCTTTCTACTATATTGCCAGAATAGCAAACTGAACATCTATTAACTCTATTTCTCTCTGCTAAGCTTTTGAGAGCTTTCTAGTCAGTGATAGAGCTTTTAAAGTTACATCCTTGACAGGTGGAGAGAGTACTTACAATCTCTGTAAAATAAATGCACAGATGTGCGTTTCAGATAGCTAGCAGAGTGGGGAATAGGACAAGAAGTGAAGAATATAATGGAGAAAGGGGAAGATGGTCAATATGCAAGGGCTTCTTTGACCCTCTCAAACTGAGCAGAAAGAGATTTGGAGATATATTTCTGTGCTGGATGAAATTTTTCTTTAGTGGATTTCTGTAGTCAGAGTGTTTCTCCGGTCCCACCAGGCCACCACAGTCCTGTGGCCTGCCTATAAAATAATCACTCAGAAGCTTATATTAATTATAACTGCTTGGCCATTAGCTCAGGCTTAATACTGACTAGCTCTTACACTTAAATTAACCCATAATTTTTATCTATGTTTAGCCACGTGGCTTAGTACCTTTTCTCAGTTCTGCCTTGACATCTTGCTTCCTCTGTGTCTGGCTGGTGACTACTGATTCAGCCTTCCTCTTCCCAGAATTCTACTTGTCTGCTTATTCCACCTATACGACCTGCCTGGCTACTGGCCAATCAGTGTTTTGTTTATCATCCAATCAGAGCAACACATATGCACAGCATACAGAACGACATCCCACAGCAGATTCCCAGGGCAGATTATGATAAAATCATGATAAAAGCTAAGAGAAATGCACACATACAGATGTACACAAAAAACATAAAACAATACAGAACATAGAGAATACTGAGTTTGTGAAGATGATGACAATATACAATGACTAATTAAAGCAGTTTTGATATAATAGTGGAGTACTTTTATTATTTTAAACTAAATTTAAGAAGTCAAATCTGAAGATTCTTATTGTTTTACTAAACTAGCATCAGAATAAGTAAATAATAATTTTGTCAGTAATATATTGGAAACATTCATTTTTAAGGTAATTAGAAATAATTGTTATGTATTAAAATACTATTGACTTCTGATAATAATATTCTATCTCCATAAAACATCAAACATATATAATGCAAATAATAGACAAAGAGCTTGCATTTTTAGATAACCAAATACATCAAACATGATATCAAAATATAAGAAACAAGATTTAAGTTTCCACTCTAGTATAATAGTGGGAATAGTACCTTGGAAATCAATAAAAATTCCTTTAATTCCTGTTGCTGTCTAGCACTCTGACCAATGATATTGAGACTGTCTTCCTACTAAAACAGACAGAGGGATGGAACAAAGATGTTACAGACATCTTTCTTTTGTTTTAAATATAAATTTTAGTGTCCAGAGCAGAAAGTAGTTCTGCAAGAGCAAATTTAATTGGCAGACACTATAGTTCTGAAAGAACAAAAGTTTTTTAAAGATTTATTTTTAATTCTGTGTATGTGTGTATGAGTGTCTGCCATGTATGAACACCTAACACACACATGTAGCAGCCAGAATAAGGCATCAAATTCCCTGAAGCTGGAGTTACAGTCATTGTCAGCCATTGCCATAGGTGCTGGGATCAAAACTTGGGTCCTCTGGAAGAGGATGAATTTCTCTTAACTACTGAGTCATCTTTCCAGCCCTGAGGTTACTATACTAGACAACAAAGGAGAATATAGACAATGACACAAGGAAGGTCCTTTCAGGCCATGGTTATGATTATGTGCCCCTCTGTATGCCCTCTCAGGAGATTGGCAGAGAAAACGTAGAGAGACGAAGATGATAAAAGTGAGGAGAGGGCAGGACAGAGTTCATTCCATTTAGAGACTGAAAATCAGACTGTTTCCCAAAGTCACCAATGGAGGCGTCCCATACAATAGAGAATTAATTGCTGTCCTATGAGTTAGAGGAAGGATGTGTCAGCCATTGGCAAGAAGGGTACCCAAATCAACTCATTGACAGAGATGTGGCTTTTTTTTTCCTCAGGGAGAAGGTGCTTCTGTAAGAGCTTGAAAACAACTGAGCTGGAATGTAAGTGTGTTTAGAGGATTTCACTATGTGGGAGGCCAGACAATGAGAAGCCTGGCTGCCATCACTGTGCATTCGATTGCTCTGAAAGAATAGATCACATACTACTCTTATTGCAATAATGAATAAACAGCAAGTATGAGGAATGATACTATGGCCATTGTTAGGTCTTACACAGCTCTATTCTGTTAGAAGTTAAATGAGTCTGTTCGTTTTCACATTTCTGTCCTTCAAATTCATCATGAGCTCAGAACTATGGTGTAGTCATAGGTTTACAATGAGCTTGTGAATGTCAGAGCATAGCTAATTTATGTCTACAATCCCAAAAGAGAAAAGGAAGAAGGAAGAAAAGGAAGGATGGAAGGAAAGGAGAGAGGGAAGGAGGAAGAAAAGAACAGATGGAGGAAAGAAGGGATGAAGGTCAGTCATTGATACTAGCTAACATTATTGACAACAAATTTCTTTAGGTTTTATGTAATATAAGACTGGTGTCCACTATTCATGTCAAGAACCAATTCTTGCTCCTGTAATCCATTATCTTGAGGCATTGAAATCTAGCAAAAACAAGCATTTCAAAAGTTTTCCATTTTCTGTAATTTTCTATTCTGTTTTTGAAATAGAAAGTAAAGGCATAGTTTTCAAAGAATGCAAATAGTGTACCTCAAGGAATTACTTACTCGCCTTTTCCTAATTTCACAGTCATGTATATTATTTATTTGTTTTATTTATTTATTTATTTATTTATCTATTTATTTATTTATTTATTTATTTATTTATTTTTATTTATTTATTTTGCTCTTGACAGGCAGCTAGCCACTGTTGCCAGGTTTATGTCTCTTTCAAGAAAGTCACCTTCAAATCGGTCTACTGCGGTCTCAAGCTCCATCACTCAGTTCAAAATTACGACCCACTTAAGTATGTATTCTCCTTTCTAGGTCAGTCAATAGCAATGAGTTGCCATTTCTTGGGCTGCTCGGCTATCTCAATTTCTTGTGTTTAGTAATCTGACATCCTAAAGGGTTGGTCTTATTATAATCATAAGTAAAGTCATCCCTGACTGCAGATTTTATTACTATCAGCCATAGAAGATTTATACATCAACTCAGTATAAGTTTCATATCAAAGTCTCCACTGGATACAGCATTTGGGTAGCCTTTGGCTATCTTAAAATCATCACGTGCAAAACTATATTTCCTTCTCCCCAAACCTGATAACACTTTCACATGCTAGAGTTCTGAGAGCAATGTTTGATCCTCCTTTTTGCCTTCTCCTTGTCTCATTGTCTCTAGTTCTTTGAATTGAATTCATCCCTTTATCTGCTTTCCAATGACAGCCTTTCTACACTCAGTTGTGATCATACTATCCGCTTCCCTCTCACTTGGACTATAGCTGCAGCAGCCTGCATTTAGTTTACATATGTTATGAACTCTGTATGTATGTATTTAATATTTTTTTGTTTCAAGGTGTTTACAAAAAACTTTAAATGTCTCACATTGTCATTAAGATGAAATCAACATCCTTGAGAAGAGTTCATGAAACTCTTGATGATCCAGGCCATACTTGTCAAAGTATTTCTATGTGTGATTCACCTATTATCTCATTTACCTCTTCTTTACTCTTGTGGAATAGAGATAATATCCTTACAGAATTGATCATTTGGTTTCCTTTTCACCTTTGTGCTCTAGCAGTCTCTGTAAAATGTTAACACTTGTTTCTTGAGTAGAATGATTTATAAAAACATAGTAGCCACCTATTTTGAACTTTTAGTAAAACAATCAATGCTCTCATGTTCTGTTTGTAAAGATTTTGGGATTCTGCTCCAATATATACTGAGGTCATACTTCATTGACATTACTTAGACATTCAGCTAAGGTGAAGTGAAGGGCTACATTTAGTTCTAAGTCTGAAAGCACTGCAAAATGTAACCAAGTATATGGATACCAGAGGATAAAGAAAAATGATCTTGAGAGGTAAGACATTTATGAAAGAAACATATACCCACCTAAGGAAGGCATCTTGAGCCTAGACTATGGAGGAACCAAACAGAAAGAAGGGTTCAATCTGAATTGGGAGAGACAGTCTGGAAGTCAGAGAGATGACCATGGCTGAAAATACACAGACTAGAGTACTCAAAAGGAGACTGCTGCACAGAGAGGGGCCATCACCATAGACTTCACAGCTACAGGACAACATGTGAATATTATGATGCCATGCCATACAACAGAAACAAAAATAATTCCTGAAATAAGAGGTTCTGACTGGCCCTACACTTGTTATGGAGATTTAGTTTTAAAACTTAAAATTTCCTGTACAGAAAACTTTTGTCCTATATGGATTTATTGGCTTTATATATAATTAAGAGTTCTACAAAAGCTCGTCCTTGGGGGCTGGGGGTGGGTGGGTTGGTTCCAGCTACAATCCTCCAAGCATTGTCTCCCAAGTGTGTGGTATCTTTAGTAATAGTGACTTACAGTCATCTTTTGGGAGGCAACCAAGGGCAACAGAAGTAGCTTATATGGTTTTGGTAGTCTCTTAGACTCCCCTGACCAACAAACCAAAAGGCAGTTTCTCATATAACCAAAGTAGCATGACTTTGGTTATACATATTATATGTATGATATATATGTATGTGATATATTTGATATACATGTGTGTGTGAATACACATATATTTATTTGTATTATACATAATTTTAGGTAGTTATAAAACAATAGATTGTCTTTGGCTATTTCAAACATCCTCATGTTGCTAATCTCTCCTCCATCACTCTTCTTCGATATTGCCCTCCCTTCCTCTTTACCATTGAACACTTGTCCCCACTTTTTCTCATTGCTCCTTTATATTGCCTGTATCTCAATATCCACTCCCTACTCCTGACTCCAAGGTCCCCTTTTAACCTCCTGGATTCTTAAAGTACTCCAGGTTACATAGTCACATGTGAGGATTTGGAGCTAGAAACCACACATGGGAGAGAACATATGATGATTTTCTTCTGGGTCAGGATTGTCTCACTCAATGCAATCTTTTCTAATTCCCTCCATTTACCTGCAAATTTCATGATTTCATTTTTCTTTAGAGATGAATAGTATTCCATTGAGAAAAGATCCACATTTTCATTATCCATTCATCTTTTGAAGGACATTTAGATTGTTTCTATTTCCTGTCTATTGTGAATGGGTATCTGTGAATGGGTATCCATGAGCATTGGTGAACAAGTATCTGTATAGTGTGGTATCAAATTCTTTGTGCATACACTAAAGAGCAGTGTAGCTGGTCATTTGGCAGATTTGTTTTTAGCTTTCTTAGAATTCTTCACACTGATTTCCAGAGTGGCTGTACCAATTTGCAATCCTGTGGACAGGCGATAATGGTTCCCCCTTCCCCACAATCTGATTAGTGTTTGCTGTCCTCTATTTTCTTAAATTTGCCCATTTTGACTGGAGTGAGATGAAATATCAAAGTAATTTGAATTTGAATTTGGTGTAGATATCTGATATGAATTTTTTTTGGGTGGGTGTTCTGTTGTTTGCTGTTGGCCACTCTGGGTCTTAGCCAACTGTGGCAGCTGTGAGGTCCTTGAGTTCCTATGGTGATATTTTATTTGTATTAAAATGTTATTTGTATGTTAATAAATAAAGTTGCCCGGGGGTCAGAGCTATTAGCAAGCCATAGGAAAGCAGGGCAATGGTGGCATACACTTGTAATCCCAGCACTTGGTAGGCAGAGCTGGGTAAGTCTCTGTGTGTTCAGGGATACAGCCATTATTGGACACACATGCCTTTCATCTCAATACCAAGCAAGGAAAACCTGGAGGCCTATACAGACAGGCTGTGACGAGGCGGTAATGTGGTTGGGTTTACAACCAATGAGAAGGCAGAACAGGAACATTACATAAAGACTTTAACACAGGGGTAGCTAGTTCGGACAGGTAGGACCACTGCAGGAGGAAGGGTAAGGTTTTAGCTCTTAGCTCTGACCTCTTGGCTTTCTTCTTTGCATTGGTTCTGTGTTTCTTATTTAATAAGAAGGTTGGTTACATCTACATATGGCATCCAACGTGGTGGCAAGAGTTTCCAACTAAAACCTGAGAAAAGATTCTAAAACTGAGCTAAAAACAGCTTCCTAATTGTCTCTCTCAAATGAGCAGCAGCTGCTGGTTTGAGCTACTGGTGGGTTCCTAGTGTGCGTGCTCGACCTGCCGTATGGCGGGAATGAGGCCTCTGCAAGTGACACATTAAGCTGCATGGTGGATTTAGCCTTTGTTAGTACAAAACAAAAAAAAGATGTTTCTGGGCTACACGCTGCTTGGATAAAAGCATAGACCCACGATAGCTCCCAGAGCTGGCGGTAAACTACCACCACCATGTTGGGAAGCTGAGGTGGGCGGAGCCAGCAGTCACAGCTGCTGCAGTTTAAAGCAATAGATTCACAATAAGACAGATTCAGATGTAATAGTTTGCAATGTGTGTAAAATATACGTAGGCTTGAAAGAGACAAAAAAAGGTGATATATAGAGTTACAGAAACAAATACATAGTTTTAAAAAAATAAAGTCTTTAAAGAGACAGTAAAGGTAGTATAAAAAATAAGCCACATAAAAAATGGATATTACACAGAGAATCTGGATTGTGTTGTCTTTGGGATTTTTAACTGCAGAAAAACAACTGATTGTAAAAGATGTTGAGTTAGGCCGGGCGGTGGTGGCGCACGCCTTTAATCCCAGCACTCGGGAGGCAGAGCCAGGCGGATCTCTGTGAGTTCAAGGCCAGCCTGGTCTCCAAAGCGAGTTCCAGGAAAGGCACAAAGCTACACAGAGAAACCCTGTCTCGAAAAACCACAAAAAAAAAAAAAAAGATGTTGAGTTAAACCAATATGTATATTTTAAAGATACCTTGACTTCAAAATTTGGATATAAGGATATGTTGCTTTGGAAAAGAGTCTCTTTTGTTTCCACAGAAAGCCAGAGGCTATGGATTTGTTCCAGATTAAGATACATCAGGTTGACCAGCCAAGACCCCCTAAAAGGTCTCCGATGACACCATGGCCCAGATGATCCAACATCCAGAACGGTTTGAAGGCATCTGGCTTAGACGATACAGCCTCATGGACTATTCCATAATTCTAAAATTTTTTTTGTTTCCCCATAAGATACAGCGCCCCCCTCCAGCAGGAAGTAGTAAGAGAAGCTACGCCCAAATTCCCAAATTATACGTAATTTTGCTTTGTTAAGGTTAAAACCTTCCTTTTTGAAAAAAAAAAAGGGGAAGTGCTGTGGGATGTTCTGTATGGCAAATGTGTTGCTAATTAGTCAATAAATAAAACACTGATTGGCCATTGGCTAGGCAGGAAGTGTAGGCGGGACAAGGAGGAGAATAAAGCTGGGAAGTGGAAGGCTAAGTGAGAGAGACACTGCCAGCCACCACGATGAGAAACAGCATGTGAAGATGCCGGTAAGCCACGAGCCACGTGGCAAGGTATAGATGAATAGAAATGGATTAATTTAAGCTAGAAGAACAGTTAACAAGAAGCCTGCCACGGCCATACAGTTTGTAACCAATCTAAGTCTCTGTGTTTACTTGGTCGGGTTTGAGCGGCTGTGGGGCTGGCAGGTGAGAGAGATTTGTCCTGACTGTGGGCCAGGAGGGAAAACTACATCTACAAGTTCCAGCCAAGTGTGGTAGTTTGGAGTCCCTGGTAGAGAGAGGTTCTGTATGTTTTCAGGGAGTCATAAATGAATGAAGGTGGGTTAGAGGAAAGGGCTGAAAGCAGAAGCAGGGAAGAACTACGGGGGGCCTGGACCCTGTTAGTACTAAGAGATTAAATCCTAAGGAAATGATACAGGGCATTCTTTTTAATTTTGTATTCTTCCCTTATGTATTACATCCCAACTGCAACTTCCCCTCCTTCCCCTTCCTCAGTGTCTCCCCCATCTCCCCTCTGCCCCAGACCCACCTTCTCTGTCTCCTCTCAGAGAAGAGGAGGCCTTCCAAGGATGTTCACCAAACAAGGCATAACACGCTACAATAAGACCAGGCACATACCATCACATCAAGGCTGGACAAGGCAACCCAGTAGGAGGGAAAGGGTCCCATAAGCAGGCAAAAGAGTCAGAGACACCCTCTGTTCCCCCCATTAGGAATCCCACAAGAACACCAAGCTACTCATCCATAACATATATGACAGGGACCTAGGTCAGACTCCTACAGACTCCCTCATCTCTATGAGTCTCCATGAGATCCAGTCAGTTGATTCTGTGGGCTACATTCTCATGGTGTCCCTGACCCCTCTTGTTCCTGCAATCTTCTATCCCCCTCCTCTGTAGGACTTCCTGAACTTCCTTAGAGTATGCAAGACTTCCATCCAGGCTCTTCTGGTTTTTAGAGTTTCCATTGAGAAGTCAGGTGTAATTCTAATAGGGTTGCCTTTATATGTTACTTGGTCTTTTTCCCTTGCATATTTTAATATTCTTTCTTTGTTCTGTGTGATTAGTGTTTTGATTAAAAGTGTGGGAACTTTCTTTTCTGGTCCAGTCTACTTGGTGTTCTGCAAGCTTCTTGTACCTTTATAGGCATATCCTTCTTTAGGTTAGGAAAATTTTCTTCTATGACTTTGTTAAATATATTTTCTGGGTTTTTGAACTGAGATTCTTCTCCTTCTTCTATTCCTATTATTCTTAGCTTTGGTCTTTTCATGGTATCTCAGATTTCCTGGATGGTTTGTGTCAGGAATTTTTTAGATTTAATATTGTCTTTGACTGATGATTATCATATCTTCAATGCCTGAGATTCTCTCTTCCATCCCTTGTATTCTGTTGGTGATATTTGTGTCTGTAGTTCCTGTTCACCTATCTAGACTTTCCATTTCCAGAATTCCCTCAATTTGTGTTTTCTTTGTTGCTTCGATTTCCATTTTCAATTCTTGAACAGTTTCCTTCTTTTTTTCTTGGCTTTTTTGGCATTCTTTAAGGGATTCATTAACTTCATCCAGTTTTTTATTTCCCTTTTCCTTGATTTCTTTAAGGGCTATTTTCATTTCCTCTTTAAGAACCTCTATAATTTTCATAAAGTTTGTTTTAAGATCATTTTCTTGTGCTTCAGTTGTGATGAAAGATTCAGGTCGTGCTGTGGTAGTGTATGGCTCTGGTGGTGCCATATTGTCCTGATTGTCATCGATTGTGTTCTTACTCTGGCACTTAAGCATTTGGGTTTGGGATGATTATAGGTCTAGGTGCTGATTTCTAAACTTGTTGTTGTTAAGTGGGTGTTTTGTTCTTAAGTTTCTGTTTTGTCTTTGGTGTTCTGGTCTCTGTGTCCTGGATTTCTGGTGGCCAGCATGACCTCTGTTCCAGTAGGGAGTCTCTGTCCAAGTTGGGGACTGGACTTCCGGTGGCTGGCTTGGCCTTAGGTGCAGCAGGGGGTCTCTACCTGAGTTGGGGGATGGGATATGGTGGTGAGGAAGGGAGTGGGGATTAGGGTCACAGAGTGAGTCAAGGAGGTCTATTGGTAGGCTACCTGTCTGTGGTTCTGGAGTCAGGTGCGGTCTCTAGTCCAGTAGGGAGTCTCTGCTTGAGTTCACCTACTTTTCTGGCTTACTTGGCCTGCACCTGTTCTTCTGACTAGTGTGGCCTGAGTTGGGGCCAGGGGCAAAGCAGCAGGAGGGGGTGGTGGTGGGGTATGACTTGGGTGGGGGCAGTGGAATGGGTCTTTGGTAACCGAGTCTAGGGAGTATGAAAGTTCAGCCGGAAGATGTCTCACTCACCTGTTCTTCTGACTGATGTGGCCTGCACCTCTTCTTCTGACTGGTATGGCTTATACCTCATCTGCTGACTGGTGTGGCCTGCACTTGAGCAATGGAAGTCCACTGGAGTTGGGGGGTATAGGGTATTCTATTAAAAATGCAAATACTGTATGCTTTCTGTTTTCACTAGGAAAATTAACCATGTGAAGAAATAAATCTGTTAATTTGCTAAATTTAACTGTTCCACAATGTATATATTCTTCAAAGCACCACAAAGTGCACAGTAAAAACACATAATTGTGTCTATCAATTGCAAAAAGCAAGAGGTGCACCCATGGGAAACCGAAAACGTCAGTTAGATTCCGGTAGCTCCCAAAAATGGGCCATTTGTATGTTAAGCAGATTGATGCAGACTAATTATACCTTGGAGACTGAAATAAATAAAGCAACAGATTAACAAGTGTGAGTGTAACATTTGAAAATGAAAAGTTTGCTTTAATGACTGAGTCAGACAATTTCATTAACAAAATGCACACCCAATGATGTATTTTAAACGGCACTGTCACAAAATGGGAAAGTAGTCAGACTCAATGCTCTCTACAGATGTTTTGTGTAAATTTTAAACTGTACAAAGAAATTGATATTTCCATGTCTATAAGCCATCTGTCATATTTTACTAATCTGTCAGTTCTTTGTATAAGCCATCTGTCAATTTCTGTGTTGGAAAATACAGCTAATTAAGGTGAATTAACCTAAATACAAATCAATCACATTAATTGAGTTTACAAATAAGTTAAATGTATTCTACTTCTTCATTATCAGAATAGCAGAAGGAAAGCTACACTTTATACCTTCTCCTTTTCTACCTTTCTTTGCTGATTGTAGCTTTAACTGCTATATGGTGTTGGCGCCTAGAATTCCAAACTTCCACTGTTAAACTTCAATACAGTGACCCCCCCCAAGTCTTGTGAAACCCCTGCTCTGTCTTTTGCTGCCTGATGCCCCCTTTAAGCTGCTGACTCTGTCCCTCTTGGCGTCAGGGATCTTCAGTGGCTCTTCTCCACTCTCTGCGGTGAGGAGCGTCCTACAGACACCAAGACACCACTCACCTGTCTTTACCCAACAGTCTGCCAGTTCTAGCTTTCTGAGTTGGAGCCCCTCACAGCCCATCCTGAGCTGGGTTCTTTGTGGAATATGGAAGGTTTCTGGGTTCTAGTTTCCTTCTAAGATCTCTCCAGTGGTAGTATTTGTGTCTCCAATTTTTTTTGAGTGCTGTACCACCCAGTCTACATGGAAAACTAAAGTTGCTTTATATCCTCTCTTGGTTCACTCTAGATTCTGCCTGTTCCTCACCACTGTCTCATTGGCAAAGTATTGGATACAGTGCTGAGGAATCATTAAAATGTTCTTAATATGTACTACCTGAACAGAAATGATTTCCTCTGGTCCAAACCTCTCCTGTAACTCAGGGCATATTTAAGTTGTGTCTATGTTTAAAATATAATATTTTTATGATTATACTTGTACAGCTTTGTTTCTGTTATTGTTCACTGGAGACTTCTTTTGAAAAGGCTATATCTAATACATCTGTAATTTTCTTCTCTCTCTCTCTCTCTCTCTCTCTCTCTCTCTCTCTCTGTGTGTGTGTGTGTGTGTGTGTGTGTTTGTGTGTTTGTGTGTGCGCATTTGCACACATGCATTGTTCTCTCCTCTCATATAACACACTAAGAGAAAGAAATAGCCATGTTTGGAGCAGCCTTAGATGGAGGTCCACTTACAAGGATGGAGTGTGTATGACAAGTCTCCAATGAGGATCCTATCCTTCTGAGTTCCCCATAAGTGACTTAGCAGTGGAGTACCTCCTGACTGTCTGGCACCTTGGTATTGCCTGCAATATTCTAAGAACTCATCTATAATCTGCTATGATTCTGACCTAGAGACACTGAGATAATAAATACATTTGAAGCCACTAAGTTTTTAGTAATTTTTACATTAAAAATAAGTAATAGCAAACTGTAAAGTTTTAATAATTTATAGATAAAGAAAAAATAGTAAAGGAGTTCTCATATTCTTTGTAGACCCCTTGCTAATATTCATTAGTATTCCATTGCTGATTTGGATCATAAGGATTATAAATATAACTACATACTAATTATACTATAATATATTATCCAACCACTTAAGGCAGACAGTACAATTGCTTACATACTCTTACTGACATGATATAGAAGATGAATATACTTGTGCTACATGAGAAATGTAACCTGACTGTGGTTAATGGTGGTGCATATATCTTTAGAACAATGATGAGAAAGGATGAGAACAAAATTTAAAGAGGTATAGGAAAAGAGACATCTAGTAAATAATCTGATTGAATGCAAAACACCTGTGCTACCAAAGGCAGGAAGTTAGCTATGTTGCATACCTCAAAACAACCTGAAGGACAATCTGTGACTTAATAGCGCATTTGTCCTCTAGAAAGAGGCCAGGCGGTGGCTAGGTCAGCCTGAGAACAGCTCCTGACACAACATCTCAAGAAGCCCATATTGTCCTGCTATGACAAAGGTTTCTGCATTTGAGACTAAAGCAGCTAGGAGGGAAACAATAAGCTTTCTTGCTTCCCAGCGTTGGTTGTCTGCTCTCATGCAGAAATTGTACACTTTCAGAACTTCCGTTTCATGTTTACTCCTGGTGGGTGTAGGAAAATGCTGGTGGTAGTAGGTACAAAGAAAAATGACTTATCTGAGACTTCCGTTAAATGGAAAATCACAATTTCATCTTTAGATACACTGCTGTAACTGTGAGAGCCATTGACTCCTCAGCAGAGGGCCAGTCTGAGGCCATATCCATTCTCATGTATCAGGTCTTCCAACAAAAATTGTGGTTTTCTGGGAATATTGGTATTAATTAATCTATAAATAAGTAAGTGCCAACTTTAGTCCCCAGAGTCTGGATTAGTTATGGAAAAACAAATATTTAATCTTATGCTTCTAGATTTATACTTTATTTTTATATGAAGAATAGAATAGAAAATAAATTGTACTCTCTTAGCTGGTATGTTATATTAAATGAGGCATATTGGTACACACTAAAATTTACTCACAGACCATGTTCATATATGGACATTAGCCAACATAAAGCCATGTGTGCAAGAATGGTTTATGATAAAACTGAAACTATGGATTTTAATTAGTTACTGAATGTTTAATTATTTAATCAGTGTTTCATGATTAAACTAATATTTAAGGGTAAAAGCCTCAGGCTTTGAGAATGGATATTATAGCCATCTATACACATGAGACCATTTAAATAACTCTAAGTTCTTAATAGCCATTAAAATTTGATATCATGTGGAGTTTGTATTTAATGGATGATTTTAGTATTGGTAATCAATTGTGCTTGATATTTTAGAATATAATAAAACAGTTTTAAGATTTGGCTAATTGAAAGGCTAATACAGAAAGATCACAATTACAAAGACTGCCTGAGATACATAGTCAGTTCAAGTACAGACTGGGCCACTTAGACCATCTCAAAATAAAAATCAATAAGGGAGAATTGAGAAGGTAGCTTGGCAGTACTTGCCCACTATCATGAGGTCTACATAGGATCAGTCTCCAGTACTTAAAAAATAAATGTTTGTATATGGAGAATAATTTACAATATTCGTGTTTTCAATTATGAATAAAGCAAGTAAAAGTAAAGGAACAAAATAGCAAGTAGCACATAACTTAGCAGAACATCAGAGTAAGCACTTACATCATCCAACAAGAACACCAGGGGCAAATGCTGTGGAAAAAACCAGCCACAACCCAGTCATTAGAGGCATTCCTAGATGTGACGTCATTGCCCGAATGAGATGTCCAGTGAGCTTTAACAGCCACAGGCATTTTTGTGTTATGGGATGAACAATACCTGAGTCTTAAGTTTTAGGAAGGTGACACATAGTGCCGGGTTTTATTTACCTTCCAGCTGTTCTCCAGGGCACAGTATTTTTATTAGAATAATTAATCCTCCTGTTCTCAAGAGTGAGGTAATGTTGCTGTTCTCCTTTCTCCTTGTGACAGAGACACAGGGACTGCTCACCTCCAGACCAGAGTTCCTAGAGACCACTTTGGATCAACACTCTTGGGCCTGAAAAGTGGAGGGCTTTCTCTGCTTCCACAGTCAGTTCTCAGTAAACTTAAACAGAAGGTGGCAATTTATTAATATATACATACTAATATGTATTATGTAAATATATATATAATTAACTAGAATAAAATGAAAGTAAAGATTTGAAGATAACCAATAATAATATATTTTAAAATATCCAGTGAAGTAAATAATATCTTACTCAGCTTTATTTAATAATTTTACTTGGAATACATACATCAAAAGGCCATATTATACTCCAGTACTACTACAATCTTCCAATTGAAGATGTATCAATAAACTGTGAAATTTAATTATTAATAATACTTCTAATCATTAGGTATTATTCATCTCTCCTAAACAAGAACATATTTTCAAACACACACACTTAAATCCTTACACCTAATGCGAAGGATGTCATAGTGAGACACAGTGAGAACTGAAATTCCCAGGACATTGTCTAACGTACTCCACTGTTAAAACAGACGCAGGTGCTGATGAGTGAGCTTTCCTTACATCATCAGGACAAGGTAGATGGGCAAGGAAATTGCCCAGGAGAGCATTTTTAAATATAAGGGAAAATATAACTAATTTTATTTGAGAAGAAAACTTATGTTGAACTGTGAAAAAAGTTGGTAAAGCAAGGGTGACTTTTTAGAAGAAAATGAGAGCCTTTCCCAGGTTTATTTCGCTACTGCAAAAGAGGAAAAGATTCCAAAGAGGCAATGAGCAATGTGTGTAAAGTCACTTGAAATAGGAGCTGGGATATTGAATTGTTAGTCTCTCACACATAAACGTTCAACACCGGTGGCCCAAAGGAAATGGTCAACTGTTAACTTTAAAGATGCCTGTTGAGTGATAAAGGTTCCAGGAGCAGTTCTGCTTTAGTTTACTTTTGTGGTCCATAACATAGAAACTATGTAACCTTGTGCACTTTCCCTACTAAGAGAGAGAAAATGACATTACCAAACTAAATGAGTGAATATGTTTGTATATAGTGCTTAAAGCTGTGCTGACAAGTAGTGCTTGGCATATTTACACATTTACAAATTATATACATATAAATAGTGAATGTGAAAATAATTCATACTCATGAATATGAAATATTTCATATATGTAGTAAGCAAATGACAAATTAAGAATGATTTCTATAAAATTTTAAATATACTTACCAAAGAAATCCTGGGGATTTTTTTTTACTATTTATTCATATGCTAAGATTATTTTCAGGGATCATTTCTATAGTTCATTACTAAATGCTGTCTGAAGCTGGAGTTATCAAAAGAGCCCAGTGATCCAAAATTAGACTTAATACCTACATAGGTATAACTGCTCCTAACACTTCTTTTGCAAGATGCTAAAAAGAAAAGATTTGCACCACTATCTTAAACATATGCTTGTGATATGTAGAGAAGTTATACATGTAAGATATGGATTTATACAAAAGCTATATGGTTATGTAACTAGTTCTAACGCTTAGTTGGGTAATTTCATAAATGTAAGACCTAAGAAATTTCTTAGTCAGATTGCATCATTTCCCATATAACAAAATAAAGTGTAAACAAAAGTAATCAGTAAAACAAAAGCAGTCTCCATTTTTTAAAAATAAAATATTTATGTATTTTTATTTTATATGTACATGTGAGTGCTTTCATGGCTATATATGTACCATGTGCCTGGTGCCTGTAGACTCAAGAAGAGGGCATCAGATCCACTAGGACTGGAGTTATAGATAGTTGGAAACCATCGCGTGGGAGCTAGGACCTGAGCCCAGGACTCCTGGAGGAGAAGCGTATGCTCTATCCAGTCCCAACAGTTTCCATCTTAAAGGAGCTCTTTAGTGCATCTCTATTGCAACATGCTACCATTCAATCACAACTTTTCTCTCTGAGATAAGGTGTAATCCTCTCAGAGAAAAGTAGGAAGTACATTGCTTGTTTGTAAAATTGTTTAGTATTACATTTATTTAGTTAGTTAGCTACTTAGTTATTTCTTTGTGGCAACAATTGAGATTTTTGAAGGTATTGTTTCTATTATTGCACTGGTTAAGAAAATATCTTACAGGCCAGTCTGGAAATCATTGGTGGGTCACTCCTATTTCATCAACAATTAAGTAAGATTTTTCATGTATTTGAGCCTCTGTGTCCTTTTTTATTATAAAGCTAATGATGTTTAGTATCACCACATTATTCGTGGCAAGCCATGTAGTCTGGTTGAGATTCTGTAATAACACTACAGACTGGGAGACAATGCAAGTTCTCACTGAGTCCTAACATGGTCTTCCTCTGTGTAAGTGTGTGTGTATGTGTGTATGACAGACAGACACACACACACACACACACACACACACACACACACAGAGACAGAGACAGACAGATAGAGAATTTGTATATATGTGAGAGAGATAGAGACACAGAGATGTGGCATCTTTTCCTTTTCAATCAACAATTGAGTATTGTCCTTTAATCTTAATTATCTCATTAAAGATACTATCTGTAACTACACACATATATACATACATGCATATATATGTATACACATATATATGTATACATGTATATATATATGTGATATAGATATGGAAGGTACAGTTTCCAACATGTGAATTTGGGTGAAACAGTTTTATTCTATAGAAGTTTGATATTAGGCACTGGATCCAAGCATCCTATTCAGATTACATGTCAAGAGCGATTGTCAATAAATCCACCTTAATAAACACCTCGCTTGTTTGTTGCTACACCTTCTACAGTAAGTATACTTCATAGGTGAAGATTAGGTAACAACAGTGCCAGTGAATGAGATAAATAACCTTTACTCTCAAGGCGACGTAACACATAAATGCACAGAACTGTGTGTATTTGGGGGATGGGTGCAATGCAATCAATAAGAAGGTTTAGCGATGGTTTGAACCATAAAGCATGGTTCTAAATAGGAACAAGGTATTTATGGCAAAGGAAAGCTCAAGGAATACAATAACTGAATATATTAATCCCCTATTGATATTTACATTGGAAAAAGCAATTGTTTATTCATCCATATAGAACTATATAAGTCAGGTTTTATTCTAATCTGACTTTTACAACAGTTACATCATCATTTGATGCAGAGCCTCTTGACATTTCATTCGGGTCATGGAATGTATGCATGCATGTGTATATGTTGCATATATTGTACATATTTATTGACATAACCACTAGCCTTGTAACAAAATGAAAACAATGCACAATGTACTTTATTATATAATGATTCAAAATATAGATTATGACTTTAAAAGAGTTATAAGTTATTGTATATTTTTGATGTACTAAGTAACTTTCAGGATTTGTTTTTAATAAATCATATCCCTTGTCAACTACTTTGTAGACACATTCAATATACTGATGCTTTTATCTCAAAGGGTATGTTCTAAGAGTGTAGTTTCTACATCAAAGCATGACTATTTTAAACTTTAATAGATGCTACCTAATAAATGTCTGAAAATTTATTATAATTTACATTTCCACCTAGGTAATAATAAATATTAATTATAATAGAAATAATAAATGAATAAAATTAATAAATAGTAGCAAAAATAAATTAGAAAAATGAAATTATATTATCTACACATCTATCAAGCTGTGGGTATAATAAATATATATTGAGATGACAGAGAACACATTTTGATTAAATTATGATTTTTAAAAGATGATTAATTATAAAAATCTAATCTTCAAAAATTAGAAAAATTATTGGGAGCCAAAGGAAAAGGAGACAGGGATATTCCCATATAAAAACCGATTTTTACAGGAAGCAAAAGTAGCATTTCATTTACCAGAGGCTGCCAAATTATGGATTAATGTAAGTAAAGATTTTAAACATGACAATAAATGTAATTTTTTTTGTTATTCTTTGCTTAAAAATTCTGTATATGCATATTATCATAGTATTTTATTGAGTTGTTTTAAATCATGATTTTTGTATATATACATTTTATTTAAACTACACTGACCAGTATACATCCCATGCTTATTGATAAGGTAAATACTTGAACAATTCTGCTCAAGTTTCCCATTTATATTTACGCACATTTCAAAAATATTTTGTCTTGTTCAAAACAAGGAACACACTGATTAAGAAAAAAATTACATCTCATAATCTTATGATAATTGAAGATAACTGACATATGAAATCAGCTATCTGTATAAACAATAACCAGCATGCCAAACTGAGACATGGATCCTATTATTCCCCTGGATGGGATCAGAATGAAAAAGGCATCACTGAAATTTAGGCAAGGAACTTATGTCTGAAGACATTTTGAAATACAATTGATGTACCAAAAGATATAATCCATGTCATTTTAGCATTTTGAATGAGAAATAAGAACAGGTTAAATGAAGGTAGACGTTGAGTGTGAAGACCATAAAAGAGATCATAAAAGAACAGAAATACATCAGAGTAATTTCGGAAATGTCCAAGGAGAAGGACACAGGCCTTTGCTGGCTGCCTCAGACCATTATAACCATTATGATAATCTTTCTAATTGCCCTTGCTCACCAAGCAATATTCTGATGACACCTGCTTCCCATAAAGACTTTATTGCTGCAGTGAGAATGTACTGACCAGCTGATATGAAGACTCCTGACCTTTGGAAGTCCTGTCTCATTTGAATTAATACATTAGCAATCTGTTTTGTAGGTTAGTTTTTCATGGGCTTGATTAATGTGAGGTTCTCACTGAGCCAGACACATTCTGGATTACTTATAAACCTCAGTTTCTTTAACTTTTGATCATGTAAACCTAGAACATGGAACTCTGTCCACAATTCTGACTTTATCAGTCTCTGAGGACAGACAACAATCCATTCAGACTTCTCTCTCTCCTGATTAAATGCAAAAGATAAAAGTCACTTGTTCCCTGTTCTTGGTGGGATAATGCAACTATTCTCTTGAAAAGATGTTGAACCTCACTGTAAAGCTACCACTTCATCAGTCACTATACAGCCATCCTCATGAGACTCCAACCTGCCACCAAGCAAATGGAGTTGATTGATCATGGAACCGCATTCCTTAAACCTGAATGCAAAATAAATCTCTTTTTAATACATTAATCAGCCTTAGGTAAATTGTTACTTCATAGTGAGAAAAATGATATAATTCACCAGTTGAATTTTCAAAGGTTTTCTGGAACTTGTTTATTTGGAGCCTATTTTAGGAACTCTGACTGAGTCTTTCTGTACTTTAAGGTTGATCTTCCTGAACTATGGAGTTACTTGTTCTCCATTTGAATTCCAGTGCTTACAATGTAGCTGGGAAGTTTCCTAGCACTAAGCTGATGTTAAAAGAATGGTAATTCAGGTTGGAGCAATGAATCAGTGATTAAGAGCACTTGCTCTGGCAGAGGATCTGGGTTTGGGTCCCACACCATATACATATTAGCTCTGTAACTGGTCATCTGTAACACCAGTTCCAGGAATCAAATGCCCTCTTCCGGCCTCTGGGGGCAAAACACACAAGTGGTGCACAGATAGAAATGCAGGTAATATGCCCATGCATGTGAAAATTTTAAAATAACAAAATGGTAAGGCATACGTTGCTCTGGGGAACTATTGTACTCCTTGGGGCTTTAACCCCAGAGAACAGAGATCTTCTGTAACTCTGAATGTAACAAGGAAATATAGGAATTTATAACTAAGGAGGAGAGTGGGTCATCAGTGGATGGGAATTTACTGAGAAGAAACATCAGGAGTAAGTGGGATTCTGGTTAAACCTAAAAGCAGGAAAACAATGCATTATCACTTAAAATTGAATGAATTCTTGTGGTTTTATGCTAGTCTTAATAACTAATACAATGTTCAGTGTTCTATCTGAATTATCTAAGGAATGTTTCTATGTTCATTATAGCCATGGGGAAGTAAAACAAGACACAATAAAACTTATTTCAAAGGAAAAAACCGTACCCTGTTGGTTATAACTTTATGGCATTATGATGAAATTCAAAGTAGTTTTAGTGTAATTTTAAGTAGTTTCCTAATAAAAAGATAATTATTAACTTTTCAATTATTCATGCTTTGGTTTTTCTTGTTCTTGCCATTTTCAATGCAACACAGGAGTCCAGAAGTTACTTCATAAGCTTCTTTGTCCCTTCCAAATATATGGAGTATGTGATTATACAAATTGAAGAGTCAAGGTTGTGATAAAAATCCTCACTCTGCATAGGAAATCATCTACTTGGATATTCAAACACAGTCTGGAAGCTCATGCAAGTTTTATGATCATGGCTGACAATAACCTTGAAATTCTTGATCTGATGTTCTTAAAATCAACTCTACTAACACTGTAAATACCTCCCTTGGTGGATATATTTTATGACTCTTTTACAGAATCTATTAAGATCTTTCTTTTTTCTGTATGCTCATGTAAAAGTCAATGAAAATGTCTTCTTTTTGTTTTTTAAAACTTTCAACATTCCATTTGTTTGTAATGAGTATTCATATAGATCAAACATTTCTGTTCGAGTGAATCAACAAACCTTTAATGTCATTTCACTTGAAAAAACTTGCATTGCTACTGAGAAGACAGTTTTCTCAGATCTTTATTCGCTTCTTTTATCAGTCACAGCTAAAACTCCTTCTGGTGACATCACGACTGCCTAGAAGGCCTGCCTTTTTGCTATGCTGAAATGTCATGAAGAAAACTTCTATGTTTTCCATCAGGGATTCCCATTCTATATAGTACACAGTAGGTTTGCAGCTACTGTGAGAACTTGACAAACAACACACACTTTACTAGGCACAATTCCAAGTTGGGCAAAGTACAGGCCAAGACATTTGCAATAAATTACATTGTTGCTGTTGATGCTAAGCCTTCAAGGGTCACTATTTTACAAGGTGTGTTCTGACCAGTGCTTCTCAAAAATGTCAGTACTTCTGAAAGTCTTACAAACACCATTCCTCCTCCGTATTATGGGATATTAGTTTGAAGATCCTCATGGATGGCAAAATAAGATGTCAAGTTTCTTAAATGTAAAGCCTAGTATGTGTATTTTGGTCTAAGCACAACTTCTCATATATTTTGAACAATCTCTGAATTATTATAATAGCTACTATAATGCAAAGGTTGTGTAAGTATTTTTAGGGCATGGCTACTGCATAATTTCAATATTTTAATAGTCTATTCTTTATCTGTTGAATTCATGGCTACAGCCCCAAGGATATGGAGGTCTGAACCATGCATCCTGTTTTGGGCTTTTCATGATAGTGGATGACTATAGGAATGACCATATAACCTGGAGCCATGCAAAGGAATCCTAATTAAGAATATCAAGAAAATTACAGTTGCTTCCTGAACTTTATATATTTTTGTCAAAGTCTTAAATACTCTTTTATTGCCTCATTAATGTTATAAACTTTTGAAAATAAACTAAATTATTACACTGTGCCTAAAAACATAAAGATTAAGAGAAATGTACATTTCTACATAATTAACTACAGGTAACTAAGGAAGCTGAGATGGGGAGAAGTAGTCTTCCCCAGGTAAGAGCTCACCAATTGGTTATCCAATACTAAATGGTCATCCCTGAAAACATATGTACAAGTGTCATTATACAGACTGTGCAGGCTATATTTAAGAATATGTAATACACATGCAATAACAATTAATGACAACAAGAGGCCGTCATTTGAAAGGGAGGGTCTGCAGAGAGGAAAGAAAATGGGGAAATGATGTGATTAAATTACAGTCTCAAAAAATAAAAATTTATTTTGCAAAAATTTACTGAAAGTAATTCATATATTGCTTATGTTCTGCATACAATACAATACTGAATGGTCATATTTTATTTGCTTTTAATATGTTGAACTCCAATGTTTTATTCTTTGTAATTGAGTATCTTAGAGTTCTTGTGTGTGTGAGTGTGTGTGTGTGTGTGTGTGTGTGTGTGTGTATGTATGTATGTGTCTGTGTGCAGTTACACTCTTACCAGTGTGTAGAGACTAGCGATTGACATCAGGATTTCTTCTTTAATCATTTCCAGTCTTATTTATGTATTTACAGCAGGGTCTTTCACTGCATCTGGTGCTCATTCCAGCTGTACTGGATGGACAGTAACCTCCCAGGATTCCCCTGTCTACCTCCTGGCACCAGGGCTGCTGTCATGTTATTATACAAGGTTCTTAGGTGGGGGATGGATGTGAACTCTTGTTCTCACACTGGCTCAGCAAGTACTTTAACAACTGAGCAGTCTTCCTGGGCTACAGATTTCTTATAATATAAAATTTTTGTTGAAATTACCCTCGCTTGGATATTTTATTTGTTTCTATACAACTATTTTTCATTGATGCTAATACATTGCTCTTAATTAACGTCTTCAGCTTCAAATTCAAGAGCTGATCAAACCAAGAGCAGCATGTCCCCATTCCCATAGTCAACCGTTCCTTTTAAAACTCTTTTTACATTTTTTCTTCCTGTGCTGCTCTTTTTTTCTTTGTTGACCAATTTCCTTTTTCTTTTTGGTTATCCACATTTATATGTCATTTGTCCTCAAAGAAAGATAACCAGTTGTGGGAGTGCTTAAATGTGATGTGATTGATCACTAATCTCAATGTGCTGTTGTTATTTGTATTAGTATTGGTGTACTGCAATATCAGCAGTGATGTTCTCCCTGTGTTTTTGCTCATTGTTAATATGCCATTGCCACTAAAATTTAAACAGCGTTTGTTGACAGGTGTTACTTAACATAACCATGATAACTGAACCCTGTATGTGAGAGCTATAACAAGAAAGGAGTCGCTACATTAGTACTGGTGAATCCTCTCTTTAGGATAAAATGACAGAACCTCTGAGATGGTCTCAGGTTGTGGTATTATCATAGGTTCACCCTCATGTTATACTAATACGAATCCAAAATTAATGTGTTTATATATATATATATTCTATACACATACACGCTTATTCATTTATTTCTTTGTGTGTGTGTGCATGAGTGCATGTGTGTGTATGTGTTATTTGCGATGGCCATCACGAATGTGTGGAGGTCAGAGTACAACCTGCTGGAGTTGGTTCTCTCTTTCTACAAGGTGGGGAGGATTGAACTCAAATAGTCAGGCTTGATGCCAAGTGCCTTTACCTGTTATCATCTCCTTGACCAGCAGTCAAGTTTTCAGCCACTGTTCTACAACAGGACTTGTCAAAGTTCAGCACTCAGAAAGGCCACCTGAAGCTTATGACCACACAGATTCTTAGCTCCACCCCAGAAATTGTAATTCAAATGTCAGAAATATTAATGAATTACCTGTCCTAATGCCTGACAAGTTATCCAGAATTATAGTCTTTCATGAACAAGATGAATTTCAGGCCATGCGTTTGCTATCGTTTTGTGGGCCACACCTGGAGTGGTTATCTGAAGGTAATGACAGTATTTCTTAGGAAAGTGGAAACTGTAACTATGACAACTACTTTTGTTTCCAAGTATAAGAGCATCAAGAGTATTTGTTACTTAAAGAAGGGGATTGAGCGACTCATGATGAACTCAGGATGGAAAGTTGATGCTTCAGTGAACACTGGGGTCAAACTTTACCAATGTTCTTCCTTTTGGGAATTTAAGCAATGTTCAGGTAGATCTTGACACTGATAATATCAAGAACTCAACCTCCTAAAAGATTTGTTGCTTGGGCATTGGGGAGATGTCGACCCGAGTTTGGAATTATAGTATCTACATAAAAAGCTACATGTGATGACATGCCTATAATGCCAGTGCTAGGAAGATGGACACAAGAGGCTTGTTGGGAGCTTATTTGCTAGGTAGTATATCTAAATCAGTGAGACCTAAGTTCACTGAAAGGCTTTGTTTTAAAATATTGTAAAAGTATCTTGTTTAAGGCGAATGTCATTGTCCAGGAATAACACAGCCATTGCCATCCTGAACTTAATGAAGCTGTGGATCTCTGCACTGGACCTGAACAAGGATGGCCCTATATGATCAATCAGCTACCGATTAAGGCTGGGTTAAGAGCCATTCTCTTCCCCATTCCTGCTTAACTACTGGCCAATGACAGATAGTGAAAGAGGAGGGATCATTATCTTCAATTGTGTAGTCACCAGTGAGTCCACAAGGCTTCCATGAGCCTTCCAAACCCACAGTTACACAGGTGGCCCCAGTCATACTCAGTGTAGCATAAAACAAAACAAGAATGACACAAATGTGAGATCATGGGGAGGATGTAGATTTCAAAGGCATGTGAGGTAGGAGCAATTAGAACACATACGTGAAATGTACTTACGGAAGTGCCAAGGAGAAACAAAGGAAGGAGTGACCGAAAATGACACTGATATGGGCTCTGGCCTCCACACATGCATATCACACACACATGTACACACACACACAGTTTGATGCTCTTCTGTGGAAAATGTTCCTGTATTGATCAGTCCTGTACAATTTGTGAATATGTATTTTAAAAATGGTTAAAGTGAACTAGATCTCTGTGTGTTTTCTGAGTGAGGGGGGAAGACTTTATTCAGTTTTCTAGCATAAGCCGTTCTTAGGCTAGGCTTTCTCACTGGGGTTTACACACTGGTTTATACACTGGTTCAAAGCCAAGTGTATATACTTGTCCACAATTTGGTTATTTGATTGATTTTGATGATAACAATTCATTTATCTAGAATGTTGCTGTCATTACTTCACTAATGAAAAACACATTTGAATGTACCAATCAGTGAGTTAATAGGAAACTTGGTGGAATAACTACAAACCTCAATTCTTTTTTTTGTCTTTTCAGTTCTATCTAATTATTTACCCAGATAAATCTAACAAGATCTTCAGTAAAGTCTTCTCATTATTAAACACATGTATTACATCAATACTTCATGTTTTCTCTATTGTTCAGTTATTAGTTGGGTTAGGTTAACACAACAAAACAGACTAGCTACAGTTTAGACAAAAATATACTGTCTCATAGCTCTGAACTCAAGAAGTCTGAGGACAAGGTGTTTGCAGCTTCGGTTTCTCTTCAAGGTTTTCTTCTTGTCTCCCAGAAGGCCATGGTGCCTCTGTGTTTCCATGTGGTCTTCCTCCTCTGGGCATGTGTAGTAGCCTCCTTTTAATAGGACCAATCAGACCTATTTTAACTTATTCATTACTTTTCAAACCTTACTTTCAAATAGTCATATTCTGAGTTACTGGTACATGTTAATTATGAGAGTCATAATTTAGTGCATATTCAGTCACGTATGTATCTTAATCTATCTCATAGGCTCTATGGTCCAAATCTTGCTCTCCTGTACCCCAGTTTCCACCATCTCACTTTCCTTATTTTAATTTTTAAAAAATTTATGTATTTTTTATTTAAAAAATTTCAGTGTCTATGATTCTTTCTTATTATATGGCATGGATATTAAGTATGATAATCTAATTTTTAACAATGGATAACTTGCTGTGCAAACTACAAGGTATCTACTCCTTCAAAAATGATACTGAGGTTGGTGAGGTCCTAGTGTTTCACAGTATATAATTGATTCTCTGAAAATATTTTATTTTTTCTTGGAGAAATGACAAATTCCCTGCTCACAAAATAATGTTAAATTTATAATATGCTTTCCAAAAAATTTACAAAGGTGCTGTAGGAATAGACAGTTTGACCTTGGCCAGATGTAAAATTTGCACATAAAATAATGTGCGCCTGTGGTGGGCAGAAGATGACTTATTTCTGTTCTTGTTAAATAAATAAGCATTCCCCACACTTGGTGTCTTATTCCACCTCTAAAAGTTCTTGAAAATGTAGTTATACCATCCCTCTAAATGACAGACTTTACCAAATTACACTGCTAAAAGTTTAAATTCAGGTAACTCTCTATGAATGATCTGCAAGGCAATGCATATTAGATTAACTTATTTGTGTATACACTGAAATTCATCATAAAAATGCCCCTGGTAATTTCTCTCTAATAATAAAAACTACAATTAATGCAATAATAGGACTTGGAAATTTTCTCATTCATGTTGAAAAGTAGTCTTTGATGTTCATATTTTGCATTTTTAATAAATGTTTACCTTAAATTGATTTCCAACTTGTTTTCCAACTTCTATGTATATGTTACAAATTACAATTTTTTACCTCCATGACAAAATTATATTTTATTTCTCTAAGTGAGTGATTCTTGCAGTTTCAATAATGAAATAAGTTTTGATACTAAGTTTTTTGATATTAAAACCCCATTAGTAAGTAAAGAACTAAGTATCAAACAATACATTTAAAAAGACAATATTTGAAATGACTTATAACTATTGTTGAAAGGGTATAGATTATGACCCCACTACCAGTGGGATCCAAATATTTAAGTAATAGAATTTTGAATGTAACTTCAAAATACAAGGTTATAAAAGGTGTTTGTTGTTGGTAAAGTTGGTTTGAATATTCTCTAGAGTCTAAGAAATCCTGAAGAATTCACACCCCTGGTGATGTGAATCTTAAGCCATTAATTTATAATAGTTGTGTAACCTAAGATATTATCTTTTCTTAGATTCTTTGCAATATTTGACTTATGACAGACTTACTAGTATCTTGCTCCAATTTTACATAAAATTATGGACAATATTTGATTCATATAAAATATGAATAATCCATGCTACAAATACAGTTTATAGACTGTACCTAAAATTCTTAGTATATACTGAAGTTAGTGGAGAAAGATTTACAGGTACACTGTGAAACCAAAGTGGAAGTAGAATTGAATAAATCCTCTTGACAACAGGGACTGTGTCCTCTACTACGTTTTCTCTGTCTAACTTTCTCTCTGGGGAAAGTTCAGCTCCTGTGGTGTCATTTTTGGTAGTTATTCCACTACCACTGTTTTGTATTCCAAAATAGCTGTTCTCTTAGTAGGAATGGCACATGTTTCTTTCTGACTGTCCTGTTTCTGTTAGTATCTCCCGGCCGAGCTTGCTTCCCTCACTTCCTCACACTGACAATCTCATCCATCCTGTAGCAAGAAGCTGGTGCTAATAGTGTCTGCATCAAACCTACCAGGTAATACAGCAGTTTAAGCATATGCCAAAGTCTTCCTACTCGGGTACTGGAGTTGCATTCAACTAAATAATGATTTATCTCAAGAAACCTTGTTTGTAATAAAGTTACAGCAGTCTTTTAAGACAGTACATGTTGCATCTATCTTGTATCTATATGTCTAGTCTTTCTTACTCTTCTGTTCCAGCGATTCTCAAATTAGGGGTGTCTTTACACAGTTTATGCTGTAAATAGTTCTGCCTGTTGGGATTTTAGCTATACATTAGTGTTAGATATTGTATTGTTGAAATGGACACATCCATGCAGGCCTTCACTTAGGAATATAGTCAATCTTCCAATGCATCTATCTGTCAATATACTGAGAAGCAGTACTTGAAAAACGTTTCTGTGAGGAGAAAAAGATTGTGACATTAAATTCTAGAAATTTAGAAGTAAATTATTACCTAGCAGTAGTCATGCAAACAGAGGAAGAAATTGTTTAATTTTATTTTTGCTGTGTCTTGATTTTATAACGAAGCTGTCAAACTGTTCCAAATATTTAGATAATGAGACCTAGTGGAAGAACAAGTGACTCAAATATAAGATTGTGGCCCAGTCCCTGGAAATCCAGGGTGGAAATTCTATCTCTATTCACCAGAGCTGTGCGCTTTCTATAATAAGAGTTAAAGATTTAATTAATGTAATATACTTTCTCTGAAGTGATTAACTATGACAAACCTTACATGTGCTTGATTGGATCTGCCTGTAAAACACGTGTGGTCAGTTGTAGCGAAGTGATATTAACTGGCAAATTCCATAAACAAAAAATTGCATATTTAAAGTTTTGTCCAATATACAGTCTTGGTATGCTGTATGTCCCTCAAAATTTTATGTCCTGGAAATTTTCTCACCATTGTGGCAGAGTTACTATGATCTCTAAGGTTTGGTACAACCTTTAGGGACTAGGACCAAGTGGGAGATAATAAGGTCGGTGGATTTATTTCCTCAAGATTAATTCTAGTCTTCCAGAATGAGGTAGTTCTTATGACATTAACTGGTATAAAGAGAGCAAGCTTGATTGCTAATTCACTTTGGCTTTCCCCATCCATGTGAATCTCTTCTGCTTGCACAGCTGTCATGATGCCGCATCCCACAAACATGACCACATGTTGGTTCTATGTTTTTAAAATCTCCAGAGCTGTGTGCTAAATAAACCTCCATTCTTTACTAAAATAAAAAAATAAAAAGCCTCAAGCACTTTGTTAAAATGACAGGAAGTCTTGCCTGCAAGTGCCCTTACCTGCTGAGCCATCTTGTTGGGCCTAATTAAAATAATTTTATAAAAAGGTAGTACTTCAGGGGGAGAATGCCCTCTATTTGACTTTTATATCAGGCTATGGTAATCATGAAAGGAAAACATATTGCAAATTCACATATTCCTCTGCTTCCTGGAAAGTTTTCACAGAGCCCCTGGCACATGATAATAATATAAGAAGTTTTTTAAAAGAGAAATTATGAAGAGAAGCATTTGAAGTCTCACCTAAGTTAGAGAAGAAGTACTGAAACAGGAAAGACAAGTTTTATTAATTTAGTAAGATAAGAGTATTACTAAAAAGGAATCTAGCAGAACTTCTCTGCTTAGCACTGCTTCAGTGATCTTCATTAACTGCATGAGTTTATTTTTGTTTTTAATACTGTGTGTGTGTGTGTGTGTGTGTGTGTGTGTGTGTGTGTGTATGTGTGTGTGGTTTGTGTGGGTGGGTGTATGCACACATGTGTAGGTACTCACAAGGCTAAGAGGTGAGCTCTCCTGGAAATACGCCCAATAGGAAGTTATGATCTGTCTGATCTGGGTGCAAGGAACTGCACTCAGGCCTTCTGCAAGAGCAGTACATGCTCGGAATAGCCAAATCATCTTTCCAGACCCCAGTTTTTATAAATTAAAACAATCAGTTTCTCAGGGACAGGAGAGTTTGCTCAGTGGTTCAGTAGCTAAGAGTACTTGTTCTTGTAGAGGACCTGGCTTTGGTTACCAGCACCCACATGAAGGCTTACAACAATATCTAACTACCATTTCAGGAGGTCCAACGCCCTCTTCTGACCTTTGTGGGCACCAGGTATGTATGTGGTGCACATGCAAACATATAAACAAAACACTTATACATATAAAATAAATAAATATGGTAAGTTAAATACATCAGTTTTTCTCTAACTTTAAAGAAAGGCAATTAAGGGTTCACAGTAATTTCCCAGGCATGTAACCTCACCACTGCCACCAACAATGCAGTCAGGATTTAAAAATCTTTATTGTCATATCTAAGCATATGCTCTCCAGTTGTTACTTATCATGGATGCAACATTTTAGTGCATAAGTTTTGACCATCAAAGATTGGAACAAGTTATTAACCAATTTCTACTTATTGAACACTTGCTCTAGTTCAAATAATAGTACTTAAATAATTACCACTAATCAAAAAGTCTTTTACAATATTTTATTTTTGAGATTCTAATATAATTACATTATTTCCCACTTCTCTTTCCTCCTAAACCCTCCTATTTATACCTTTGTTATTTTTCAAGTTCATAGCTTTTTTTCATTAATTTTTATTGCACACACACACACACAGAGAGAGAGAGAGAGAGAGAGAGAGAGAGAGAGAGAGAGAGAGAGAGAGAGAGAGAGAGAGATTCTGAAATACATAAGTACAGCCTGCTCAATCTGTATAATGTGTTTTCAGGGCTGACCAGTTGGTATTGGATAAACAATCAGTGTGCTCTTCCTTGGGGAACACAATCTCTTCCACTCAGCATTCCTTGGTTGCCTGCGTTCTTTATGTAGAGTTGAGGCCTCCTGGGCTTTCCCCTGTCCACATTAGCATGTTCGCTATTTCTGTCTTTGTCTAGCTCATGTTTAGGCAGTTGTATTGGTGAGACTTTATAGGCAAAGCTTCCGATATTCCTAGGAGACATAAAACTCTCTGTTCATTGCTCTTTCCTCTGCTCTTACAGTCTTTCTGCTCCCTCTTCCACAAGGATCCCTGAGCCTTAGGTGTGGAACTGTAGTGTAGATGTATTGGTTGGGACTTGGTACCATAACTCTGCATATTTTGTTTGATGTGTTTAGTAATTATCTCAGTCTGTTGCAAAGAGAAGTAGTCTTCACCAAGCAACACAAGTCTTTTGATTTTTATTATTTCATTTTTCTGATGCAGGAACTCAAATTTAGGGAACTAAATATTGATATAATAAATGAACTGTTATATCTTGTTTTTTTTTTAAATCAATTTATCTCCAAATAAATGCTTGAGTATTCAATTGCAGTGCATTATAGATTTCTATACAATGTGGTTCAAAAATAAAATAAAAAGGAGGTTCACAAAGACCTGATTCCAAAGCAAACATTTAGACAATTACTATGAAAAATGGGTAAAGATTGTTGTGATATATTTGTACACTGGGCAGACATGTATTGCTGGGCTTTGTGCAGTAAAAAGTTGACTGGCCAATAGCTAGACAGGAGGTATTAGCAGGACTTCTGGGCAGAGAGAGAGAGAAACTGGGAATAAGAATCTAGGAGCACAGGAGATGCCAGGGAGACACTGAAGAGGTCAAATATACCATGAAGCATAGAGGTGACTGGCTCACATGGGAGAATATAGATTAATAAAAAACAGGTTAATTTAAGTTATAACAGTTAGTGGGACCAGCCTAAGTTAATGGCCAAGCTTTCATAATTAGTAAGAAGTCTTCGTGTCGTTATTTGTGAGCTGGCAGCTGATGAAAAACCTTACTATAAAAGATTTGTATTATTATCTCTGTTGCTGCCCCACTGATTCCTTTCTCATCCAAAAAGGTCCACCCTTTGCTTTTATATATCATCTGTGTTTAAAAATTTAGCTTTAGAGTACAAAGAAAGCATGCAACATAAATCTTTTGAAATCTTGCTTACCTTACTGAATATTATAGCCTTAGTTTCACCCATATTTTCAAATCACACTGCTTCATTCTTCCTAATGAGTAAAACTCTATTTCCTTATCTAATGGACAAATAGAACAACAAAAACAAAAAATAAATACACACAGCAAATGACAATAGCAGCAATTTATGGAGTTCTTGACAAAGAAGCAACGAAACATGTCTTTATCTATGCTTGCACAGGATAAAGCTGAAATTAGAGAGTTTATCAGACCTTTAAACACATCAAGTGGAAGTTCTAGAATGGAAAAAGTACAATGTTCAAAATTGAGAAATCAATGACTAGATTTAAGAGTAAATTGGATACAGTTGGAAAGAGACTTCATTAAATGAGATACGAATCTACAACAGAATCAATGGAAACATGAAGACAAAGACAGGCAAAGTATCTCCAAGGAGCCAGAGGAATTGCTAAACCCCAGACATGATCCGTTAAGATTGAAGATGAAGACAATTTTGGTGCAACAATAAAAAATATCCTTATTTTATCACTTCAGATAAGATGAACAAGAATTGTTTTGGTAAATTCTTCATGGAAGACTAAAGATGCAAAAAGGTCTTGAAAAAATAGCCAAATAAAATTACAATTGTATGACAAATGCAAGCACATAGATATGCAATAAAACTCTCATATTTAGAATATATGCACAATGAAGATATGACAATGATCGAAGACAAGAAGTAGATGAAGAGAGATAAATTTTTCAGCATGGAGCATTATCTGACCACAGGTTTTAAATGCCAATGCTCTCATTCCCAACACAGAACATCCTTCCCCCCCCCCCCCCCCGCCTTCCCCTCAGCTCACCCCACATTCCCATCTCCTCCAGGGCAAAGACTCCCCTGGGGATTGAGTTCAACCTGGTAGATTCAGTCCAGGCAGGTCCAGTCCCCTCCTCCCAGGCTGAGCCAAGTGTCCCTCTATAAGCCCCAGGTTCCAAACAGCCAACTCATGCAATGAGCACAGGACCCGGTCCCACTGCCTGGATGCCTCCCAAACAGATCAAACTAATCAACTGTCTCACTTATCCAGAGGACCTGATCCAATTGGGGGCTCCTCAATTATTGGTTCATAGTTCCTGTGTTTCCATTCGTTTGGCTATTTGTCCCTGTGCTTTTTCCAATCTTGGTCTCAACGATTCTCGCTCATATAAACCCTCCTCTTTCTCGCCAGCTGGACTCCTGGAGCTCCACTGGGGTCTGGCCATGGATCTCTGCATCCAGTTCCCTCAGTCATTGGATGAGGTTTCTAGCATGACAATTAGGGTGTTTGGACATCCTATCACCAGAGTAGGTCAGTTCGGGCTTTCTCTCGACCATTGCCAGTAGTCTGTTGTGGAGGTATCTTTGTGGATTTCTGTGGACCTCTCTAGCACTTTGCTTCTTCCTATTCTCATGTGGTCTTCATTTATCATGGTCTCTTATTCCTTGTTCTCCCTCTCTGTTCTTGATCCAGCTGGGATCTCCGGCTCCCCTAAACTCTCTTTCTCTTGACCCTTGCCCTTCATTACCCCCACTCATGTCCAGGTTGCAGAACATCCTTTCTTGTTTCTCTTCTTTGCAAAGCACTATCAGCAGCTGATTATTTATGTGCATAGCTAATTGTGTTTAATGAATCTATTTTATTTATTGTGTTAATGATACCAATATTAATAAAGAGAATCATATGTGCCTCAAAGATACTAATTGAGTAATTAAAATAGTAAATATAAACCAAATACTTGCAAATTATTTTCTTTCTGTAGTAGAGACACTGTTAAAACAATAACTCTTACAGGTATGGTTTGAAAAACAATGTCTAGCTTGCTTTGTCTCTCAGCTAGGTTATCAATGTGATAGATGTACTGGCATAATCCGAGAGAACATGTCATCTTAGTAATATATAACAGGAAAAATAAAGATAACAGCATCATGGAAAAGAAGATAAATAAATACCTTGAATAATGTTAATGTATTTTATTCTACAGAATATCAAAACTATTAATGCCTCTCCATATATTTGTCCCTTCATTTATATATGTATAAAAAATTACCCTAACTAAGAAAATGGGTTAGTTTGTCATCTCTGAATGTAAAAAAATTTACTGCACTGATAGTTTAAGATAATGATACAAATTTCTCTCAGGTTCATCTTTTTAATAAAATATTTTAACTCTGAGAATTTAATATATACATATGTCTACATATAATACATATAATATGTTTAGGTGCTGAGTTGACAATGGGTGAATTTATGATTATTGAATTTCAATTATTGAACTGATAGAATTAATAAATGCCTAGTGCATTAATGAGCCATGCATTTGATTATGTCTGTAAAGGTGTTTCCACAGAGATGTAAGCTAAGAGAGAGAGAAGACTGAAGCTGAATATTTAAGGCATCATCCTATGTGTGAGACACAAGATTGAAGAAAAAGGAAAATTCCACACGACTACTGGAATTCCCTTTCTCTGCTTTCTGGTTGGCAGCTGTTATTTCCACCATGCGTTCTTCATGGTGTTGGACATGATTCCTCTGAACTTTGAGATAGAATAAAATCTTCCTCCCTTAAGCTTTTTTTTTTTTTTGATAGAGTCATGGTTACGAGGAAAGAAACTTACACAAATGTCATATGAGTTAAGTGAGCTAATTTAAATAGATGAACTATGTATTGCTTACAGAACAGCAGACAGAATATGTGACAATGATAATGGATGGTATTACAGCCCTGGTGAATTAACAAGGGATTGTTCCCATTCTTAAGCCCGAAGACAAAGAACAGAACACTCAGTTATAAGTGAGAGAGCAGAGGCTCTGACTTAGGAAAAGAGATGAGCAACAGAAAATGAGACCAGAGTTGTCATAAAAAGACATTGCCATTCTTGAGCTCAGTTTATAAATGATACTGGCTATCTAAATTGATATGTGTGTGTGTATATATATATATATATATATATATATATATATATATATATATATGTGTGTGTGTGTGTATGTTTGCATGTATATATAAATTGTATATGTATATTTGTGTATATGCACATGCAAACATGTATATGATTATGATGATGTATACTATTTTTCATTGCCCATAACTTTATTTATTGAGACAGAGCCTGCTGGGCTACCTGGGTGATGACCTCCAAGTATCCATCTGCTTTTATTCTCTTACTCTCCCAAGTGCTGGGGTTACAGATACATGCCACTGTACCCAGGTTTACGTGGTTGCTGAAGATCCTAACTTAGTTCCCTGTGTTTTTATGGCATTCAATTTAATGACTGAGCCATGCCCCTACCTCTTAGTTTTGCAAATTGGAAGTGCCACCCAATTGCTAGTCTCCTAGTTATTTTTCTGTTGCTGTGATAAAACACTGACCAAAAACAACTTCCAGAGTAAAAGCTGTATTTGGCCTCCATCTTTCAATTACTGTCCATCATTGAGGAAGTCAGGGCACAGGTAGGAGCAGGAAATATGAAGGCAAATTGCTTACTAGTTTGCCCTTCATTGCTTGCTCAAGTTGTTTTCTTATACAACCCAGAACCACCTGCCTAAGGGTGGCCCCACTTATAGTGGGCTGAAAACTTCCACATCAACCATTAATTAACAATATGCCAACAGGCCAATATTAAGGAGGCAATCTAATTGAGGTGAGTTTAATTGAATCCTTCTTCCCAGGTTTTTCTAGTTTTTAAGTTGACAATAATTAATCAGTATGATTGGGCTGTTACAAAGCGAAGCCACTTATAAAAAACAAATAAACAAAAAAATCAATTTAAAAGTCCAATTTCTCTTTAAAAATATAGTCTCATTACTGTAGATTCCTATAAAGTCATTTTTAAAAGTTAAATACTGCCTCATTCCAAGACCAACGAATCAGGTTACATTCAAATGAAAGCAAAATCAACACCAAGTAGTATAAATCGATTCCTGTAGCTCAACGCCTGGCATCTGAGACACATCGTCTGAAGCTCCATGGCCTTGAACTACTCCATTTTACAGGATGTGCCATCTACAGCACACACAGCTTGTCTTGTAGCCAAGGTTGGCTCCACTGTATGCCTGCTGTTGTCCTTTGAGGTCATCCCGATGGTCCTGGAACCTCAAATTTGCTGGGGTCTCCACTGAAGCTGAGGTTACATCTTCACCAATCACCTGCCCTTTCTGAAGGGAATCCAGCCCTGCCACATGGTGTCAAGCTTTAGCCTCTTTTCATGACCCTCTCCATTGTGGAGTTTCCACTGAGGCTATACATTCACTATGGGCTCCCTTCAGGGCACTACAACCCTGAGTCATTGCTCCAAGTCTCAGAGGCTCTTCATGACCTCTTCCTGCCTTCAAAACAGTTACCTGTTGGAGACTCTTTTACATTACTAAATTCAGCAATCAGTTTGAGAAGCAGATGTGGACCTCCTGAACCAAGTTTCTGTATGTTGACCCTGAGAAAATACTTCCCAGAAGGTTTCACCTCAATGATGAATTTTTGTCTCTTATTAATCATAGCTGATTTTTAGCTTCAGTTATGGAAAATTTCCCATCAAATAAAACATTTCACTTGTATGTTTATCTCTTGCTACTCACAGCTAGATGATCAGATACCGCAGATTCTTAGTACAAAGCACCACATGAATTTCACTGACAAGAGTCCTTGAGACACTCTCAAAATTCCCTCTGAAAATTCATAAGCCAGGCCTCTACCATCTGCATTACACTCAGCACTACCTCCCAAATTCCCAAAGAGGTTCATGATTTTATTATTTATAAATGGCAAGGTTACTAAGGGAACTCTTACAAATGGGAAGATTAAATGGCATCTTTTCTTTTTTAGTCCATAGGACACAAAGGTGATGAAGTGATATTTGTCTTGAAGGTGCATAGATATTTCAATATATCATGCAAATGTCCTGATATGTTGATTTTGGCAGAGACACACAACCCTACAGGCCAAGCAATTATGGGCTTTTTTTGTCCTCTCCAGTGTGAGACAGCCATTGTGGGGTTACTTTGGCTACTGAGGCATCCATCCTCAAGGTACAAGCAACTCCAAGGTATATTATCTTTTCATGTATGATTCATCTGTTGTCACTAATTTGAAATAAAATTATTTAATAAACTGGGCTGAAAGGGGGCTTATTTCATCTTACACGTTACAATATATCATGAAGGGAAGCCAGGGCAAGAGCTCAAGGCAAGAACATGGAAGTAGGAATGAAAGCAGAAACCATAGCATGATGCTCCTTACTGACTTCCTTTGCATGGTTTGCTTACCTTGCTTTCTTACACAACCCAGTTTTGTTGATTGCAACATGTTTCTCTCTTTTAGGCTGATTCCACTCCCTGTCTGCAGGCCTCATAGGAGTCTTGCCATTACTGCGCCAGTGGGCATATCTTGCCTGGTAGGTTGATGTTATAGTCCATAGGGTTCTCGGCTATGTCAGACCATCAATGCCTTTTCCATCCAGTAGCATATATTGTACCTTCCAGTCCTACTGGATCTAGCCACCAGGGAGGAAACTTTAAACTCAGTTCCAGTTTGATTTCTCTGTATTTTCTCACACCCAAGAGATGTGGTATCTTCAGCAATAAAATCTTATCCATTAGTTCTTTTGGGAAGCCAAGAGGAATGCAAGAGCCTCTGTTGTTATGGAAACCTCTGACTTCCATGACCAGCAACTCATAAGGAGTTGGCACTACGGTGTTTGTTCAATAACCTATGGTAATTAGGTTCATCATTATTTAAGAATGCAGACATCACTCTCCTCACTATCATTTTTTTCTAGTTAGAATACCAAGTAGAGATTTTTATATGACATATCCCTCCCTTCAAGGCTCAGTATGCAATGTGGAAAGGTGACAGAAACAATGTGGAGGCCAGATGATGGTCAGAAGTGCTATAAAATATCATCTTCTGTGCATGATGAAGCTAATGTAATAATGGTCCCACAGCAGCAGTGGCCACTTGTAAGAGGCAGGCACAAGACTGTGTATGCCAATATTCAATCATAGGTCAGTGATTGGACCATGTAGCTCTAGCTCACTCTGCTAAATTATGGTCTACTGATAGATCCTGTGGGGAAAGCAAACTTGTGTATCCACTGATGAACTCACCATGTCCCAATGGATAGTTCAAAACTATCCAAATGGATCAAATGGATAGCCTAGGGAAAATTCAGTAGTTCACAAAATAAAATAAAGACATGACCATGGGAAAGGGACTTTTAGGGAGAAGATCATAAAAGATGTGGAAGCTAGATAAGAAAAGGTCAGTATGACCTGTTGTTTGAATCTTAGATGGTCTTTTAATAAAAAACCCAGAGCCAGATATTAGGGTGAAAGCTGAAAGATCAGAGAAGCAGAACAGCCATCTACTAGTTCTTACCTCTATGAAATCCTCAGCCTAAAGAGAGTGAGTTCCTGTTTCTTCACACATTATATACCTTTCTCTGCCCTGCCATATTACCTCCTGAGATTAAAGATGTGTGTGCTTCCCAAGCAAAGACATGAGATCTCAAGTGCTGGGATTAAAGGTGTGTGCCACCAGTGCCTGGCTCTGTGTATAATCTAGTGGCTGGTTCTGTCCTTTGATCCTCAGATAAGTTTATTAGGGTACACAATAGAGACAATAACCAGAATGCTCTTTAAATGATATATTTTGTATATAATATACAAATGTTGAACACAACTCTCTCTACAAAAATACTAGTTAAATTATAAAAAATGTTTTGGCTAAAAACACTCTTATTTTTATTTTTGTTTTCCTTATTTTATGTTTATGTAAAGAGAAAAATGTTAGGAAAAGCAAAATCCACTTCTTCATTCTTTTTATAATGTAGCACTAAATTAATGAAATTTCATTGCTAAAAAAGTAAGAAGTTTATTAATGACCTAAATTTCAATACCCTCTTGCTTCACTAGTCACAAGAATACCGAGAAGCAAACTATTTTTCAATAATGATTCTCTTTATTGTATTTAACATAAAATATCTCTAATTTAGGGCACTTATTTTCAAAACAGTCCATATTATTAGATTAGAAAGTGAACACTGTTCACATCTGGATACATAAGGAAAAATAATTAAATTTAGTAATAATTGAAATGAACCAATGGCAGTCTATCATGCCACTATTATATCTACACAGTGAAGCAGGATAGGTGCCGAATTAGAAAGTTAATCCATAAAAATATGCCAAATATAGGAACCTCAATAAAGTTCCTATCCCAATTCAAGTGAACATGAACCATTACCATCAATTCCATAAGCCCCATAGGACTCCATTATGTCTAAATTTTAGATGCTTTTCTAATGTACTTGGATGTTTAAAGTTTTATAAAATTTTAAGAAGTAAGGCTAACCTGTTTGGCAATAGAACTCGACTACTGCTGCAATGTACTTTGACATTTGATTTTCCACGCCTAACACATATGTGACTTATGGATGTGATTCTGTGTAATCACTACGCATCTTATAGAAGAATGAGTTCCACAGAATATGGTGGGTTTTCTATAATACACTGTATTTTTTTTCAGCACCTAAATTATTGTCATTTAATTAGATGAAATGTTGCAAACCACATTTGCATTAAAAACTACCCTTGGACTGAGAAATTAATTCAGTGGGTAAAGTGCTTGCTACTCAAGTGTGACAAAATGAAGTCTAATCTCCAGAACCCATGTCTGATGGATATGGTACTGAGCATGTCTGCAATCCCAGAACTCCTAGAGAGAGATGACAGGCAGAGAAAGGAGGATCCCTGGAAGCTCCCAGGCCGGCTATCCTAGCATACACAGCAGAAAAATAACAGGGATTCTGGAAGGTGGAAGATGAGGTCTGTGTCTTAAGTTGCCCTCTTACTTCCACACATGTGCTGTGTCACACACATGCTCACATTCATACACACACACCCACATATACAGAGAGAGAGAGAGAGAGAGAGAGAGAGAGAGAGAGAGAGAGAGAGAGAGAGAGAGAGAAGGGGAGGGGACAGAGAGATGGATGGAAGAAGATTTAAATTTAACAAAAATAAGAGCTATCCTATTCATTCTATATTTTAAGAAAAGGAAGTCCCTTTTTCCTCCAATTCCAAAGTTACATGGATTTGTTATATTACTCAAAATGTAGTAAAAACCCTACTGTATTTTAGTATTTCTTTGCAAGCATGATATCAAATTAATTACAGTAAAGTTCTATTTGTAGTCACAGCAGTGAACAGAAGGAAAGAGAGCATTGCAAATATGTATGACTTCCCAAGCCCCTATATCTGTGGCATATGCTGCTAGCTCTGTAAGTGATTTTTTCCATCTACTTTCCTGAAATTTTTCTCAAAGCAAAGCACTAAATTAATATTGAAAAAATTTTTACTTAATGCCAAATAAACTATGTAGGTCAGATACTGAATTAGGACTCATATATTTAAGTAGAAGAGAAAAAAAAAACTACTTGAGAACTTATTACGAGAAAATTTGCAGGTCAAGTTGGAAATGCACTTATATTCCAGAAAAGGACTTAGTCACAGGTGCAAGTTGATTCAAGGGACATGAGATTCCAGAAATAATTGCTTGCCTCCAAATATAGCTTTCCTTACTCACTGAGTTGAATTCTAAGCATGCCACTACTGCTGTGTGAGCAGAGCAGGTTTGGGGAAGAAAAATCTAAAATAGGTAAGTCATATTATTCTTAGAAGAAGAACATGACCACCTCCTTATGAAAAAGGCCATCTATTTACAATGTTTTCCAAGACCAATTAAGAGATGTCCAAATCTTTAACAACAATTGAATCAACACATGGTTATTCAATAATAAGGCAGAGTACCTCAGAAATTGAGGTCACAACTAAATTATTGCATTTTTTCTTACTATGTACGGTTACAGATAATTCCACATATCACTTTAAAAAATATTTACAAATTTATTATATGTATATGGGTGTTTTGTCTACATTCAGTCTCTGCACCATGTGAGTGACTAGGGCTCACAGAGGCCAGAAGAGGGCCATTGTATTCTCTGGGGCTGGAGTCATAGAATGTTGTTAACCACCATGTGGGTACTGGAAATAGAATTAGGGTCACTTTTAAGAGCAAGCAGTTCTCTTAACCCCTGATCCGTCATCTCTGGTCCCATGCATTTCTTGAAAATGACAAATTTCAAGTTATAGACTTTATTATGATTATGTTGCTGTTGTTTCTGTGAAATATCAATATTTCCGTCTTTGGACTGGTTTAGTAACAGTTTATGAAATCTGTTTTTACACTATTCCCATTTTCCTTTCTGTTTAATGCAGCAAAATTTCTATTTATTTTTTATCTGAAACCTTCAGCTTTGGAGTGAAAGCAAGCCACTACCAGAACTGGGTGGAAGTTTTGATTCCATATCTGAAGAGAATAATGACTAAGATATATATATATATATATATATATATATATATATATATATATATATGTGTGTGTGTGTGTGTGTGTGTGTGTGTGTGTGTGTGTGTGTGTGTGTGAATTTCAGTTCAATTTACTAACAAACCAGTGCAAAAATTTGGTGTGGAATGTAGACACAGGAGTAGGATACCCAGCTACAAACCCTGCAACTTATAGTGGTGACCTGCCTGCAAGATATGCTAGTGCAATAGCGGCATAACCATTGTGGGAGTCGCCAACCCGTCTCTAATTGGATTTAAGTCTCACTTCATGAAAGGGAACCAATTCCTGGACACTGCTTGAGTGGCAAAGGACCTGAGACTGGATAGGCCCTGGGCCTGGGGGAAAACCAATCATACTGTTCTGCTAAAGGAACACAGCCATAAAATGATTTCTAATGACTTTCTGATTTACACATAGATCAGTGTGCTGCTCAGCCAGCATCTGAGATGTTTCCTCTTGCGGTAGATGGGTACTAACACAGAGACCCACAACTAGACAACATGCATAGTGTGAGAGACGTTGACACACTCAGTCATAAATGGAATGTCTTCATCAAACGCCTCCCTTCATGGCACAGGGAACTATGCAGAAATGGAAGTGGAAAGATCATAAGAGCCAGTAGAGATGAATGACATCCAGAAAATAGTGTCTTCCTGACACAGCAGGACTGGCACACATAGGAACTCACAGAGACTATGGCAGCATGCACGGTGCTTCCTTTGTTATTGGATATCTAGTTAGCCCTTTGCATACCAGTTAGGACTCAGATACTCCCAAAGTGAGGACTGCCACAGAAAAGACACTTAAGATCAAATAAACATTAAAACAGATACTAGATACTGGTATCACAGGCATGTGCTGTACAAAACAGAGCAGAGAATCATTCATGGAGTCACTGACATGAATCTGGGTCTACCCAAACCTGGATGAGTTGAGAGGATCATGCATGGTGAGGTGTTTCAGGCAGATGTTAACCCAAGAGCATTTCTAAGCTATCAAACAATGGTGTTTTGATTTTTAAATGGAGCACTCTCAACAACAGACTTGAAAGTAGAACAATGGCCATGCAGTTTTTGACATTTTGAAAAATAGTCTCATTTAACAATAAACACACATTTTCAGGTAAACAAAGCCCATTTGAGTTAAAGCTAATGAGGCTTTTAGTGCAGAAGAGAATATGTGAAAATGATAAGGAGCTAAAAAGAAAGGGACTTTTATTCCTATGATGTGGGTTACCAATAATAATGTGCAGTGCTGTGAGGATTAGTTTTCTAAGTGCCTCCATTATCATCATCCGCCATTGTGTATGTACTCAGACAGAGCAGGCATCACAGAGTAAATTAGCAGAGGAAGAGCAGAAACAAACAAATGGACCATAACACTCTATTTTGGAAAGTAATACTCAGAATCCAAGTACAGATTCCAAAAGTATGTCCCATTCAAACATAAAAGGCATTCTGAAACACTGAAAAGAAATACTTGCAGCTGTTAAGTAGGTTACAACCTCTCCAAAGCATTATAGACCATATATAGAAGGTCAAGAGAGCTGTGAGCATCTTGTTTTTCCTTTTTTTTTTTTTAATAATTACAGAACTTCACTTTGCAAAATAACTCTATTCAAAATCACAGTATCTGGAAAGAGAAAAGGGAGAGAGTATTGTATTCTAGGAGGAAAGCTCTGCTTAATAATCATATGCAATGGGAGCATACAAACATATCCTAAAGCCAGAGATGATAAAAATAAATTTCTAAATGCACAGCTCTTTTGTGATACAGCCAAACTCTATTGCTGAGGTGTCTGACTATGCCCAAGAAAATAGACCCACTTTCAAAGAAAACTGACACAATGTCCTAAGATGAAAAAAAAATAAAGCTTTAACGTTAAATATCAGTAAAACTGAAAATGCTATGTTTTACAATTTTAAAACAATGGCCTGTTCATCCAAAGGAGAGATTTGTAAGCATTAGTGTTCCTGGCAACTAGATTGAAGAGAAAGTGATTGTTAGTACCTTTGGTTTTTACCACTTTTATTCATATTTTTCATAAAACCAATTGATTATTTTTCTTTTGTTTACAATTTTTTATGATGAATTGTCCAATAATGTAAGCATAAAAGAACATCAAATCTTAATGTTTCAATGTAGAGTCTATACCTAGTACAGTTAAAATGCTTTCATATTGAGACATATGACTGATGAGAAATTGATTGCTCATTGCTCTAGTAATTCACTTAAATGATACGCAAATCAACTCATTTAATAATAAATTTCATTTTATAAAAAGAATTCCTAGGGGAAATATTATGGGCATGAATCACATGTACTTAATTTAAATGTCAATATAATTTCTGATCCTGTTAAGTAATAGATTGATGTGTGCAGAATCCACACATATGTGAATAACAAACAAATATTAAGCAAAAACATTGTACTGATTCAACCTAGAGAAGGGGAAGAAAGTCTCTATTGCTGAAGACAATGGGTCCAGAGGTCCCTGAACTGAAACTGACCTGGATATTTCCTTCCTGAGGATTAGCTTTCATTGTGTCAGAAGGTGCCATGCAAGCTTCCAAAGGAGGTAAATAACCAACAATCTTACCTCTGAACCACAACAGTGATCAGCATGGCACAATAACCCTAATTGTGCAGTAGTGGCATGCTTACCTTGGCAGTAACCAACAGCTTTCTGGTTGGACTTAAGACCTTGTCTATAAGATGGAAATCATGTCTGTTACTTGAGACATATCCAACTACCCAGTGATAGTGAAGTCATGGATCTTGGAGAAGAGCACAAAACAACAAATTTACAAAGCTAGGCTAATTCCTGACTACATTCTGACTATTTGTCCTTATACTCATTGATAAAGATAGTCCTCATCCTTCATTGATAAAACTTCTCTTTGCAACAAATGGAGACTATGAAAGAAGAAGGGTGTAGATGTAATTTTGAATGGTTTTATTAAATAAGAAACACAGAGCCAAATGCAGGGTTAAAAGCCCAAGAGATCAGAGAGCAGTAGCCAAAAGCTGAGACCAAGACCGCCTTCTTACCACCCGCTGCCGCTGCTGTCCTTCCCCTGAGAAAGAGACCTACTTCCTGTGTATCTGTCTTTTTATTGACTTTCTGTTCTGCCTTCTCACTGGTTGTAAACCCAACCACATGACCTCCTTGTCACTGCCTGTCTATACAGACCTCCAGGTCTTCTATGGTTGGTATTGAGATTAAAGGCATGTGTCTCCATACTGGCTGTATCTTTGAACACACAGAGATATGCCTGTCATGTGATCAGGATTAAGGGCTTGTGCTACCACTCTCAGACTTCTGCTATGGCTTGCTATTAGCTCTGACCCCCAGGCACTTTTATTTATTAACATACAAATAAAATCATATTTCAGCACAAATAAAATATCACCATAGAAGGGAACCAATCAAAATGTAGAATTGTAGAGCCAAGTCCCAATGGCTATATCTACAAAACAACTTCTAAAACTAAGGCTCAAGAAACATCATGTAAAAGTGGCAGACAAGATTATAAGAGTCAAAGGATCAAGGAATTTTCTGTAAAATTGCATTTCCTAATAATGTCAGAAGCTATACCCCTAAAGTCTCACCAACAGGACTGTCAAAGCATGAGCTGAACAGGGATGACTATAGACATGCCAAAGTAGACAGGAGAAAGACCACAAAGCCTCAACCCCACTCACTTCAACAAAGAACTAGTGAGTAAGCAATGCTGAGGGCACAATAAATAGTTTTCCCCAGGGAAGAATACAGACATGTAACAATAATTAATAAAAAAAGAAGCCATGAATGTAGTTTTAAACTAAGACTCTATTATTTTATTTACCAATAAAGATTCAGGACTCAAATGTTGGGGCGAAAACTTGCTAGCTCAGAAAGGCTTAGAAAAAACCAGCTGATATTCCTTTTTGGCCAAAGACCCAGCAAGAGAGCATCTCTCCAGCTGTTTCAAACCAAAAAGATCATGAAACTCCAAGTTCCTCCCTATTCCTTCCTATGAGGCACTCTATCCATCTTTCTGGCTCTTCCGTACTCTATGGCTATTTCCTGTCAACTACTTGCTGGCTCTACTCCCTGATTAAAGGTTGATTTTTATTAACAGTATCCAGTTTTATAGTTCTATCAAATATCTCAAAACACATGAATTTAAAAGAGAGCAAAGAGGGGTATATGAGTGCTTGGGAGGATGAAAAGGGAAGGGGAAAATGATGTAATTATAATCTCAAAATAGAAGAAATAAAATTTCTATCATGAACTTTGTATCTAAAGATTTATTAATAATATTCCGAATTTAAAGATATTTGATATGATCAGAGTACATTGTGTACAGTTCTTTTGTTCCTGAAAATATTTTTTATACTGTATATTCTGATTAAAATTTTTTCTCTCCTAACTCCTCCTAGATCTTTCCCACTTCTCTTCTTACCCAAATCCACACACTTTACCACTCTTATTAGTAAACAGGCACCTAAAAAATAATTAAAATAATATGAGATCTTAAAAATATAATTGGATGAAACAAACAAGCAATCAACAAAATAAAAAAATAAAGAAACAGCACAAGAAACACATGTAGACCTAGAGAGACACTGATGTTTGAACCTACAGAGATTCCATTAAAAGTACAAAACCAGAAACTATAATACATATGCAAAAGAATTGTAAGGTAAAAAAAGGAGATGCCCTGACAAAGCCTTAGTGGACAAAGAATCTCCAAAAATGCAGTTAAGTTCATTTTGTGTTGGGCATCTACTACTGGGCTTGGTCCTACCCTTAAGAACATTTTTTATACTCAGTGAGACTCCAGAGGAGATAACTAATTTTTTCTCTTTTGAGTAGTTATCAATCATAAATAGCTTCTGGGCTAGGGATGGGGGCTTCTGTACACTTCCTCTCGTAGTACTGGGATCCCATCTGGCTTAGACTTGTGTAGGCCCCTTGCATGCTGCTGCAATCTCTGTGACTTCGTAGGTTTGTTGGTCTTGCTGTGTTTAGAAGGCCTTTTTTCCTTGGTGTCCTCCATTTCCTATAGCTCTCACACTACCTCAATGTTATACTTGCTTCAGAGCCCACAAGGTCCCCTGAGCTCTGAAGGGAGGAATTTCATTGAGACCTTCCATTTAGGACTGAGTGTTTCAAGATCTCTCGGCTTCTGCACATTGTCAGGCTTTGATTCTCTCTGTTTACTCCCATCCACTGCAGGAGGAAATTTGTCTGATGATGGACGAGCAAGAGATGATCTGTGAGTACAGCAGAATGTCAGTAGAAGTTGTTTTTTGTTACCTTCCTTTGGCTTTCCCACAGGTATGTGGCTTATCTAGTCTCAAGTTTTTGGCCACTGAGCACTGTCAGTCATGGGTTCCATTTCACAAAGTGGGATGTAAATCCAACCAGATAGTGGTTGGTTGCTCCTACCAGATTTGTGCCACAATCATACTAGTGTATCTTACAGGCAGGTCATCACTGCAGATTTAATGGTTTATAGCTAGTTAGGTGCTGATCTTTTTCCTTTTGTTGTATTCAGAGTGCCTTCTAATACCATTAACAGTTAGTTAAGAAAGATGAAGGATCTTCGCAGGCACCAACTCAACTTATACACATTCAATGATGTGTCTTCGGCACTAGGAACTTACCATCAGTTTTTAGAGAGCAATCATTAGCCTTGGACATAGCCTGAGTTGTCTGAGAGTTTCCAAGGGGCCCCTTTGGCTAACAACTAGATTAGATGTAACCCATTTCCAGAACTGGAGGTTTCATTTGATAATGAAAGAAGTTTAGTTGAGGTTTTCTCTCCCCCATTATTTGGTGATTCCATTTAGATTCCTTTCATATATGTGTATATTTTAAGAAGTTTTCTATAGTGGGTTTTCATATGACCCCTGAAATGACCCAGAGTTTTAGCTGTCCCTCTCTGTATTCTCTCCCTTAAATTCTCTTCTCTCCTTCCTTGTTTGATCCCCCTGTTCCAGTTCCTCCCTCCTCATCCACCCATAAATATCTATTCTACTTCCCCTTTATAGGGAGATCCATTCATCCCCCTATTCCTTTACTCTATACCTAACTTCTGTGGTTATGTGGATTGTAGTTTGCTTATCAATTACTTAACAGCTATCATATACATTAAAGTGAATACATATGATATTTGGCTTTTGGGGTCTGGGTTACTTCACTCAGAGTGATTTTTTTTTCTAGTACTGTCCATTTATCTATAAATTTAATGATTTTAACTTTTTGTTTTTTTGTTTTTTTCAAGACAGGGTTTCTCTGTGTAGCTTTGTGCCTTTCCTAGAACTCACTTGGTAGCCCAGGCTGGCCTCGAACTCACAGAGATCCGCCTGGCTCTGCCTCCCAAGTGCTGGGATTAAAGGTGTGCGCCACCACTTTTTAAACAGTGTAGCTGGAATGTTATTCTCTGGGTCCCACCAAACCCCTGTAGTCCCGCAGCCCACTTATAAAATAACCACTCAGAAGCTTATATTATTATAAACTGTATGGCCATGGCTCAGGCTTCTTGTTATCTAATTCTTATATCTTAAATTAACCCATTGCTATTAATCTATAAGTTGCCATGTGGCTCATGGCTTACCGGTATCTTAACCGGTTATCTTCTCATGGTGGTGGCGGCTGGCAGCGTCTCCCTGACTCAGCCTTTCACTTCCCAGAATTTTTCTCCTCATTGTCCTGCCTATACTTCCTGCCTGGCTACCTGCCAATCAGCACTTTGTTTATTAACCAATCAGAGCAACACATTCAGAGCATACAGCAAAACAGTGGAGTAATATTTCACTGTGTAAATATACCACATTTTCTTTATCTATTCATCCACTGATGAAATCTATACTGTTTCCAATTTTTGGCTATTATGAATAGAGGAACAGTAAACATGACCAAATGAATGTTTTTATAGTAGGATGTAGAATCCTTTGGTATATGCCAAGTATGATATAGCTGAATCTAGAGGTAGGTCTATTTTCAGCTTCTGGAGGAACCACCATACTGATTTCCATAGTGGTTGTACAAGTTTAAACTCCAACCAGCAATGGAGGAGTGTTACCTTTATTCCACATTCTCACCAGTGTGAACAGTTATTTGCTTTATTTATCTTGGCCATTTTGACTGGTATAAGATGAAATCTCAAAGTAGTTTTGATTTGCATTTACCTGATGATTAACGATGTTGACATTTCTTTAAGTGTTTCTCAGTCATTGTTTTTTCATCTTTTGAAAATTCACACTTTCAGCAAAATGGCTGGATATAAGATTTACTCAAAAAATCAGTAGCTCTCCTATATGCAAATGACAAATGGACCAGGAAAGAAATCAGCAAAATAACACTCTTCACAATAGCCTCTAATACTACAAAATATCTCAGTGTAACTCTAACCAAGCAAGTAAAAGACTTGAATGATAAAAACTCCAAGTCCTTGAAGAAAGAAATTGAAGAATATATCAGAAAATGGAAAGATCTCCTATGCTCATAGATCAGTAAGATTAACATAGTAAAAATAGCCATCCTACCAAATGCAGTCTACAGATTAAATACAGTCCCCATCAAATCTCCAAAACAGTCCTTTACAGACCTTGAAAGGACAATTCTCAACTTCACATGAAAAATAAAAAATATGGTGATATTTTATTTGTGCTGAAATATGATTTTATTTGTATGCTAATAAATAAGTTGCCTGGGGGTCAAAGCTAATAGCAAGCCATAGCAGAAGTCTGACAGTGGTAGCACACGCCCTTAATCCTGATCACATGACAGGCATATCTCTGTGTGTTCAAAGATACAGCCAGTATGGAGACACATGCCTTTAATCTCAATACCAACCATAGAAGACCTGGAGGTCTGTATAGACAGGCAGTGACAAGGAGGTCATGTGGTTGGGTTTACAACCAGTGAGAAGGCAGAATAGAAAGTCAATAAAAAGCACAAACATACAGGAAGTAGGTCTCTTTCGGAGAGGTAGGACAACAGTGACAGTGAAGGGTAAGGTTTTTAGCTCTTAGCTATTGCTCTGACCTCTTGGCTTTCATCTCTGTATTGGCTCTGTGTTTCTTATTTAATAAGACAGTTACATCTACAATCTTATGAAACTGAAAACCTCTTGTTTTTTTATTTTATAATTTAATTTAATTTTGCATATCAGCCACTGATTCCCCTGTCCTCCCTCCTCCTGCCCCCCCCTCCAACCCACCCCCTATACCCATCTCCTTCAGGGCAAGGACTCGCCTGGGGATTCAGCTCAGCAGTGGATTCAGTGGAGGCAGGTCCAGTCCCCTCCTCCCTTCACCCAGGCTGAGCAAAGTGTCCCTGCATAGGCCTCAGGTTCCAAACAGCCAGCTCATGCACTAAGTACAGGTACCAGTCCCACTACCTGGGGGCCTCCCAAACAGTTCAAGCTAATCAACTGTCTCACTTATCCAGAGGGCCTGATCCAGTTGGGGGCTCCTCAGCTATTGGATCATACTTCATGTGTTTCCACTAGTTTGGCTCTTTGTCCCTGTGCTTTTTCCAATCATGGTCTCAACAATTCTTGCTCATACAATCCCTCTTCTTTCTCGCTGATTGGACTCCCGGAGCTCCACCTGGGGGCCTGGCCATGGATCTCTCTTGTAAGACAATGGACACTGTCCATTTAACAAATGGGCAGCCTAGGGAATGAAAAATATTTTTAGCAACCTCACATCCAAGAGAGGTCTAGTATACAAAATATGTTAAAAACACAAGGCACTAGATATTTTTTTTAAAAAAATCCAATTAAAAATGGGGTACAGATTAAACAGAAAATTCTCAGTACAAGAATATCAAGTGGCTGAAAAACACTTAAAGAAAGGTTCAACATTCTTATCCACCAGGGAAATGTAAATCAAAACTACTTTGTGATTCCATCTTACATCTGTCAGAATGACTAAGATCAATAACACAAGTGGCAGGTCATTCTGGTGAGGATGTGGAGCAAGGGGTAAGGAACACTCCTTCATTGCTGGTGGGAGTGCAAATTGTACAGCCACTGGGAAATCAATATCGTAGTTCCTCAGAGAACTGGGGATTAATCCAGTTCAAAACCCAACTGTTCTACTCTTGGGCATATGCCCAAAGGATGCTCCCACATCCTCCCACAAGAGCACTTGCTCAACTACATTCATTGTAGTTTTATTCATAATAATCAGAAACTGGAAGCAACCCAGATGTCCCTCAGCCAAAGAATGGATAAAGAAAATGTGGTACATTTACACAATAGAGTATTACTCAGCTCTTAAAAACAATGACATCATGAAATTTGCAGACAAATGGATGCAACTAGAAAAAAAAAAAAAAAACAACCAAAAACGAGTGAGGTAACCCAGACCTAGAAGACAAATTTTGTGTGTATTCATTCAGAAGTGGATTAGCTGTTAAGTAAATGATAATCAAGCTACAATCCACAGATCCAGAGAGGTTGGGTAAAGAAAAAGGCTATAGGGGAAGCATTGATTTCCTCGGGAAGGGGAAATGGAACAGACTTTGTGGGTGAACTTGGGGCAGGTGGGGATGGGAGTGGGAGAAGTCAGGTTGTGGGAAAGAATGGAAGGAGAGAGTCCAGGGAGAGATAGCTAGAACTGAGTGATATTTAGGGGATTGTGTGAAAACCTAATGCAGTGGAAACTTCCTGGAATCTATAAAGAGTGACCCTAGTGAGGATTCCTAGTAATGGAAGATATGGAATCTGAGTTGTTCATCTTTTGTAGCCAGGCAAGGCTTCCAGAGGTGGGACTGGGTTACATTTGGTTGAGGTGAGGACTGGGATTAAAGCTTTGTGCCACTGCCTGGCAAATATGTATTTTTAAATACTACCCTGAACAGAAACCATGGGCTCTGAGAATATATCAGTAATGAAACATTTATTTTATTAAAACATAAGCAGATTATTACCTAAATAACTATGTGTGAGCATTTCCTTAAGAGTTTTAAGTAAACTGGTAGAATGCAAAGGAGAACAGAGGCAGTGAGGAGATGAGCAAGCTTCTGTAATCTGTAATACTTGTTGACTTGAAGTACCCATGAGGTTAGTTAGCACAATAGAACCTGGGAACAGGCTTGAGAAGGCAGCTGCATGGATGAAAGCATTGAGATTTGGAATGTTCAAGACACAGAAGAACAAAATTAGTTACCTGAGATAGACCAAAGCTTATCAGGAAAATTTGTCTTTTTGTTTTTTTTTTTTTCAAATAGGTTTCTCTGTGGAGTACTGAATATCTTTTTCTAAATGTATATATCATAACAATTATTTACTAATGTTCATGATAGTATAGCATAATATGCTGAAGAGGATTTTAAGTTTCTACAGTGTAGGAAAGCTGTTTTCCTTCGAAGACAAAGACTGTGCAGTGATAACTGAAATGATGAAGATGAGGCTTTTATATATATCTTCAGTTCTTCCATGGTCAGAAATAACCCTATTTAAAAGATTTATCAAAAGTGTGAATTTGTTAGTCTTACATTGTACAAAAGAATGGCAGTTTGTTAATTGTTTTCAATGATAAAATCATTCTTTTTTAAAATAAGAAAGAGGTAAAAATGATCAGGTACTCTTTGGAAAGTTGGGTGGTATTGCTTAATATGTTAAAAATTCGTATTGTTTGTCCAATAAATGAACAAAATAGCAGCAAAACTTGATACTATGTGTTGCAAATAGTCCATTTTAGTAGAATCATCTTGACATTCTTGTCAAAATACTCTATCTTATTAAATAAATTTACCTTATTTGGGGGATGGAAGATTTTTGAGTTATTGTATGTAATGGACATCTATTCTCTTTTGTTTTTCTATTGTTTGAATTTTTAGTAGTTGTTTTTATAATAAGTTTTCTAAACTTTAAGGCTTTTATAATTTAATAACCAAATAAGGAATAATATTCATTGAAGAAACAAACAAGCAAACAAAATCTGTATGTAAAATTGTGAATGTCCTCAACAGACTCCAGCTCTGGGGGAATTTTTCACACTTTTTTTCTTACTACTCACTAATGAGCCTCTGCACTTAATGAGTTTCTTAGTCACTGTCCTACTGTTGTGAAGAGACATCATGACCAAGTGATCTTTTATAAAAGGAAGCATTTAACTGGGGACTTGCTCAGAGTTTCAGAGGTTTAGTTCATTTTCATCATGGTGAAAAGTAGGCTGCATGCATGATACTGGAACAATAGCTGAGTGTAGAGAGCTGCATACAGCCGCACCTTAAAGATGGCGCTGGCTTCTGCCTTCCACCCTCCCGATGGTGAGTGCTTTCTGTGATAAACAACTCCTTATTTGGCTAAGGCTAGGATCTGGCTTGCTTCCGTGCACCTGGACCTATCCGCAGTACCCACGTGGCAGACTGGGGTAGGCTGCCCAGAGGCTATTTAGGTTGTGGGTTGGCTCTCCCCGGGGTCAGAAGATTGTCTCAAGATTCCTGAATAAACTGCTTGGAGAAGAGCCTGGTGTTGCGTCTTCCTTGCTGGTCAAGGTGGATGCGACAGCTGAGATCTACATCCTGATCTGTAGATGGAGAGAGAGAGAGACTGGGCCTGGAAAGGGCTTTTGAAACCTCCAAGGATACCCCCACCTTGCCTATGAAATACTTCCTCCAACAAAGCCACACCTAGCCAGACAAGACCACACTTATTCCGACAAAACTAAACCCCTAATCCGTATAATTCTCTCAAACAGTTCCACTCCCTGGTGACCAGGCATCAAATATATGAGTTTATGGAAGCCATTCTCATTCAAAACACCACAGTGAATGTACACATACACACACACACACACACACACACACACACATCCCTCCTGTTATCAAATAAGGAAGGAAACCCATCTGAAGATCACAGTAATCAGAATGGCCCTAGCCTTCTGGTCTATGTATGCCTCTACCAATTGCATGAATCAGTCCTCTTTATGCCACTCTTCCAGTTTCTAATCACAAGAGCAATTTAATGTCTTTCCTCAGAAAAGCAAAAATAATAATTTCTTCACCTTTGGATTGTCAATATCTCTCAAGTCTAGTACCTAGTTTATCTAAATTGAATGAATAAATAATCCAAAGTGAGTAGATGGTAGCTGTACACTTTGTAGAAAAAATGGCTGTCTCTTATTTATTGGGTGATAAAATTTGGCTTGATGATATAAATCCTTGTGTGTATAGTAATCCATAATCTAAGGTGAAAATGAAGCTTTGACATAGCTTCCAAATGATGGAAATGCTTACTGAATATGAGACTTAATGACTTTAAATTATATTGTGAACATTTAACTGATTGGACAGTATGTTACTCTTTAACATGACAACAATGATTTATAAATGCATTATTATTCTATTTAAGCCTTAACACAAAAGTATGTATTTTTGTATTTTTATTAGTTCAGTGAGATTATTGTACAATGTGTTTTGTTCACATTTACCCTTATTCAACACTTCACAGATTTTTTTTTCTTTTCTCACCCAACTTTGTGCCCCTTTTTCTCCCTTCAAGGTCAATTTGTACTGTCCAAATATTCTTGGATATGTGGCCATCCACTGGAATGTGGTTGACTTATAAGGGGCTACACTCTTATAGGAAACTGACCTTTCCACTCTCAGTAGCTAACAATTGTTAGTAGATCTTTATGTAGGGAAATAACTTAGTGCCTAACTCCCCTCTCTATGTTGGCATTTGGTTTAGTTTAGGATTGGATAAGTCTTGTGCATGATGTCACAAAGTGCTATGAGTGGCTCCCCTGCTGTGTTCAAAAGACACTGTTTCTTTATGGTCATCCTGTACCTCTGGCTTCCACTGTTTCTGCCCACTCTTCCTCAATGACCCATCAACCTTTGGAGAAGGAGGTGTGGTGATATTTGTTACATTTAGGGCTGAACATTTTTCAGTATTTTTTATTCTCTGCACCTTTACCAGTTGTTGTTCTCTGTGTTAGTCATCATTTACTGCAAACAAACACTTCTCTTACAAGGATTCAGAGATGCAATCATCTATGGGTATAATAAGACGTTAAGAGTTGGTTTAATACAATGTCCATTTAGTACAATAATAGTAGTGAGTTCTTTCCTAATGTCTATAGTACGAGAAATATTTATTTTCAAGTAAATATTATTTCAGAATGTAGGTGCCCTCCTCTTGGGGGAAAGATGAAGAGAGAGAACAATGAAAGAGATATCTTGACAGGAGGAGACATTATGGAGTTAGGGAGAAACCTGGTACTAGAAATATCCCCAAAAACCCACAAGGATGATCCCAGCTAAGACTCCTAGCAATAGTGGCGAGGGTACCCAAACTAGTCTTCCCCTGTAATCAGATTGGTGACTACTCTAATTGTCATCATAGAACCTACATATAGTAACTGATGGAAGCAGATGCAGAGACCCACAGCCAAGCACAGGACCAAGTTCCTGGAGTTCAGTTGAAGAGAGGGAGGAGGGATTATAGGAGCAAGGGGGGTAAGGAAAACCACAGAGACAGCTGACCCGAGCTAGTGGGAGCTCATAACTCTGAATTGATAGCTGGGCAACCTGCATGGGACATAAATAGGCCCTGTGAATGTGAGTGACAGTTGTGTGGCTTGATCTGTTTGTGGGTCCCCTGGCAGTGGGACCAAGACTTATCTCAGGTACATGAGGTGGCTCTTTAGAGCCCATTTCCTGTAGTGGATACCTTGCTTAACCTTGATGAAGTGGGAAGGGGCTCGGTCATGCCTCAACTTGATATGCCAGCCTATGCTGACTCCTCAAGAGAGGCCTTACCCCCTATGAGGAGTAGATGGGGGTGGGGGAAGGTGATGGGGACTGGGAGAAGGGGAGGGAGGGGGAACTGTGGTTTGTATGTAAAATGAAAAAGTTTTAAATAAATTTAAAAAAATGAAAAACTAAACTTTGTTCATTAGCATCTAGCTTTCACTTTAGGGAAAATAAAAAGCAGGAAAAAGCCATACTAATCATCTATAGAAAGAGTTTAATGAGGAGGAAGCAAAAAATATATTGAGTTCTTAGTATTTAACTGCTTTTGTATGCTCTTCAAGAGTGTAAGTTCTGTCATGTACTCTTACAATCCAGACTAGAGTCCCGATATTGCTACCACTAGAAGTTTGAGTCAATAGCAATTTTATTTCTGTTATTAATAAAGGGGTTACTAGTTGAATAGAAATCTTTAGTCTTCAGGAAGCAGGAAGGCATGTATTCCTAACTAAAGAGTGACATTTTTCAATTTCATGCTAATTTATTATCATATATAAATTACATACAATAAAGGCTTTATTTTTTCATTTCTCTCAATTCCTCCAGTGTATTTTGACAGGTATACTACTTCCATTAGTCTTTTGTGTTCTCTAACCCATGTTTTCCTCTCTCCTTCTTTGTCCTTTCATACCTAAAATGACGTTCTACTTTTATTTCCTCCCACTTTATATTCTACATGTGAGAGAAAACATGAAATACATGTCTTTCTAGGACTTACTTCCTGGTGTGAGCTATGTAACTTCTTTGGGGAACAATGCCTGAAAATAGCACGTGACTCTCCTTGTGGCAAGGCCTCTAGAGACTGTGAAGCACTTTGCAGGAACCTGTGGAAAGTTCGATGCATAATTCTGGGCGTGACCCCAGGAGCATGTGTGCTGCATGCTCCCCTTGCCAACTGTTAAGAGTAAGTTTCCAGGTTATGCTGCTAATAGGATAAATGAAAAAACCTGGTAGGCCCCCAGAGGGGATAGAGCAGTACAAAATGTAGAATGGATTGATCCAGCTCTGTCTGGTGAGGTGATTGTGAGAATCAAGACCCTACCAGATAATATAGAGATAAATATTAACCACAGGAGACCAGACCGTCTCTCATCCTGCATGACTCTTCAACTGCATGTGTTGCTAACTGGGCATACTGTTTTTCCTGTAGGTGTGCCTAGTTAGAAAAGTTCCTTTGCTTGCAAGACTGCTTATGCATCTGACGATAGAGATATGGGTAAGAACAGTAATGGCTACCTGTGGGAGGGTTGGGAGATGGAAGGGGAAAGAGGCAAGGAACAAACTAGTAATTATTGTAGCTTTTGTTAGAAACTTAGGAAGTAAAACTGGTTGTAAATTTGTTCATGCAAACCACTGAAACTGTATAAAGAGGCTCAAGCCATCCATTTTCTTAAATATCTCTTCATACTTGTTTCTATATTTTTATTTCTTTGCTTCTGAAAAAAAAACACTCTTCTTGTCCAAGTTGTTCCTAACTAACAAGTTTTCTTAATTTAAACTCACTCTGCTGTCTGTCACATTTCATGGTGCTTCCAGGACAACTGCCCCCAAGAGCATTATGACAATATTTCATAGAATTTTCTTATTACATGCCGCAGAGTGACTTTTAAAACCTCAAATTCATATTTTGTATTTGATTTTCTACTAAATGGACCTATAACGTTTACAGTTTTGTATTACTGATATGTATAGTTTGGAACAAGTACCTTGTGGAAAGTCCTCTGACACCTGCTGTAATTCTCAAACTCAACATCAAGTGGTCAAGCTTGTGTGTGTGTGTGTGTGTGTGTGTGTGTGTGTGTGTGTGTGTGTGTGTATTTTCCTAAATTATAGACAAAATCTGTAACTTGTATATAAGTGAGAAATATATGGAAGGTGAAAAGATGAAACTCCTATGGTAAGATTATGATAGATGGGAAAAGACAAAGGGAGTTTTGTATATATCTCAATTACTATATTAGTTGATTTTAGGTCTATATAAAGGGGGGTTAGTCCAGACAAGTCCCTGAAATCCCTTAGGCAGCTCTCTTGATGACCTGTAGAGGTGAGCATTCATGTTGGCAATTCCCATGGATGGAGCCTTAATGAGAATAGTGTATGGTTGCTTTCAGAACTTCATGATGCCTTTTAGAAACCACGAAATCAGGACATGTCATATGATAAGGATAAAGTCAGTTCTAACAAAATTCAAATAAGATTTCAAGAAGATTCTTCCATAGTTGAACCACCACCTAAGAATACAGACCAGCAAAATACTAGCTAGAATTTAGGTATGTGAGACCAAGTAGAATACTCAGCCAAGGATACCTAGATTTCTGACACATGGGAACTTTGAGACGGCAAATACAGGTGAATTTAATTGATAATATTGCTATTCATTATGCAGTGATTAATAACATTATAGTCTTTGACTGCAATTTGCTTATAATTTTCTACTATCTTTACATAATATTAAGGTTATTTTAATAATTAAACATCATCTTACCTATGAATACTTGTTTATTATCATTGGTTGGTTATACATATTGTTGTCCTCTTAGAGAATTTTTTATGTATTTTTATATATAAAATTATATATGTATTTTTATATATCCTTATTATATTAACCATATCACACTAAATTTTTAATTTACTTGTTTATATCTTCAGATCAATTAATGCATTTTTTAGAAAATTTTAAGCAAACACTTAGTTTATGCATTTTAATGAATAAATATTACATTGAATGATCTGATATCATTTGGTACATTTTTCAACAGTATTTTGTGGATTCTTTTTTTAACTAACCATTGAATTTTTAGAGTTCTGTGCTTAATTAAAAATATAAAATTCTTATCCAAGAGAACTTGAAAAAATAGTAAAATTCAGGAGAAAGAGGCAAAGTTTCATCCTAATGGGATTTTTTTTAAAAGGATAGCTGACATGAATACATCAGCTTAAGGAAGTTACATGATTCTGATAAAAATGATTCAATATTTCAAAGTTATTCTGAGAAAACATAAAGAGAAAAACAATGACACCAGGAAATTTGCAGGCAAATGAATGGAACTAGAAAAAAAAATCATCCTGAGTGAGGTAACCCAGACCCAGAAAGACAAACATGAGAGCCTTCATCCATTGACTGATGGAATCAGATGCAGAGACCTATGCCAAGAACTGGGCAGAACTCAGAGAATCCCGTTGAAGAGAGGGAGGAAAGATGAGCCAGGTGGTTCAAGGTCTTCACAAGGGAACCCACAGGAACAACTAACTTGAGGTCATAGGAGCTGACAAACTCTGGACTGACAGCTAGGGAGCCTGCATGGGGCTGACCTAGGCCCTCTACATGTGTGTGACAGTTGTGTACCTTGATGTACTTGTGGGACTCCTAGTATTGGAAGCAGAGCCTGTCCCTGAGGCATTGGCTGGCTTCCAGAAATGTATTCCTCATACTGGGTTGCCTTGCCCAGACTTAATACAAGGGGAAGAGCTTAGTCCTACCTCAACTTGATACGCCATGTTTTGTTGACACCCATGGGAGGCCTGTCCCTTTCTGAACAGAACAGAGAAGTGGATTGGCAGGAGAGGGGTTGAAGGAAGGGAATAGGAGAAGAGAGGGGAAACTTTGGTCTGGATATAAAATAAATGAATAAATTTAAATAATAAGAAAAGAAAAAAAATGTTGATGAAGGAAGACACAGTTTTTGTCTGTTGAGTTCTGACACAGAATGAATGATAAAACTTCATGGATTCTGGCCTATGGCATAGGAAATTAAGTTTCAAAATCCATATAAGAGATGGTTAGACAGAAATAGAGGAGGAGTGGGTTAAGGGGGGCAGAAGGGAGGGGGAAAGAATAGAAGGAGAGGAGGAAGGGGAAACTGTGGACAGGAAGTAAAATAAGCAAATTAATTAAATAAAGAGAAGATATGGTTAGATTAAAAAGTGGATGATAAATGTTGGAAGTCATGAAAAGCCTGTTACATAAATGCTGTGAAGGATCTGACTGGATTTATAAATATCCACTGTGGCATAGGCAGAGGCCAAATATTTGGTCTCATGGGCAAAACTTCCAGAGTTGGCAATTTGCTTCAGTAAGCCTCTAGTATAATATGTCAGCATATTGCAGAGTCTTTTTTTAATCTAAGAAATTTTTTTTCCTGTCTCAATACAGTCAGCCATGTAGGAAGTCATAAAATGCCTATAACTGATGGATTGCTGGTTGACACATTCATCATGGTGCCTTCATGTAGCTTATTAAGTGATCTTCCTTGACTCAAGAATTATATTTTATTAATAGGAAGAGAATGCAAAGAAATCACCTTTAGCAGAATCATGTTCAAGTGCTTCTCACTGCTTCCTGTTTCTGCTTACAGAAACAATGCTTCCAAATAGACTGCTTTGACACTCACAAAACTTCAATTCTTGTGAGCCTACAAACAATAACAAAAAACAAACAAACAACAACAAAAGGATGGTTCATCATTCATCATTTCTGTCCCCATTTAAATCACAGAAGAAATTTGAAAATAGAATGGAATAAAATGGGTGATACTGATTTGAAAAGCACGGTTCACCTTTAAAATTTATGTTGACATTTCCTATTAGATATAGAAGTCATTTCTAATCATTTGGTTTGATTATTCCCTAAAATTCCTCAGATCATGAAAAAAGAAAGCAGATTTTTGAAATGCATTCAATAACTTAGACCTATTCTACTTTATCCTTCATAAATCAAATTCATTTATTCTTGAAAGGATTGGGATTAATAAATGACAACAAAAACCCCTCAAATTGCATACCTGTGGTTGTATTCTTCATATGTGAATCTAGATGTCAATCAATGTTCTACTAACATTGAGATTTTAGATTTTCAGTCCTCAGAACTGGGAGACCATAAATTTCTATTTAAACTTCCCAGTTATCTGTGGTACTAACTATAGCATCCCCGGGGCATTAGTTGATCTATGTACATGAATTGGTTCACATTTGTTACTCCTTGTCGAATCTTGTGTTTTCTTACACATTTAACTTCGTTGTTTTTTCTGTTCCTGGGGCAGTTGCTAAAATCTCTCAGTATAATTTTGGATTTGCCTTCTTTTTTCAGTGATACCATTTTCTGTTTGTATATTTGGAAGCACATGGATTTGGATGCATACAGTTTTGAAAATTTCATGTCCTTCCTTCTCTCTATTGTTTCCTCATGACTCAAGTCCAGACTCATACTCACAGAAACAATGTTTATATTTTTACAACTTGGAGATAGTATTTTGTTTTTGATGGCATCTTTTCATCCTACATCATTCTAGAGGCAGTGGGCAAGACAGTACTTACTAGACTGAGTTTGGTAATAGGGAAGCTATTTAGAATGATCTTGTATTAATTCAAGCAAGAGAGGACAGAAAGCTTTGGTAAGACTAAAGCAGTAAGAAAGGAGGGGGTACTCACTCATAAGTGGATACTAGATGTAAAGCAAAGGATAATCAGACTACAACCCACAGCTCAGAGAAACTAGGAAAGCAGGAGGATCCTAAGAAGTTTGTAGGGATCACCTTGGGAAGGGGAAACAGAGGAGATCCCAATGAGTAAACTGGGGATGGGGGGGCAATAGGGGGTAGGGATTGGGGGATGAGAACATGAAGGAATGGGATGGTTGAGCTGGGGGAAGGACAGAGTGGGAGAGCAATGAAAGAGATATCTTGATAGAGGGAGACATTATGTGGCAAGGGAGAAACCTGGTGCTAGGGAAATTCCCAGGAATCCACAAGGATGACCCCAGATTAGACTACTAGCAACAGTGTTGAGAGTGTCTGAACTGGCCTACCCTGGTAATCAGATTGGAGAATACCCTAACTGTCATCATAGAGACTTTATCCAGTAACTGATGGAAGTAGATGCAGAGATCCACAACCATGCACCAGGCCAAACTCCTGGAGTCTAGTCAAAGAGAGGGAGGAGGGATTATGTGAGCAAGGGGGATCAAGATCATGATGAGGAAATCTACAGAGACAACTGAACCAAGCTCAAAGTAACTCACAAACTTTAGACCAACAGCTGTGGAACCTGTATGGGACTGGACTAGACCCTCTGTATATGGGAGACAGTTGTATAGCTAGCTAGGTCTGTTTGAGGGGCCCCTGGTAGTGGGATCAGGATCTATCCCTGGTGCATGAGCTGGCTTTCTGGATCCCATTATCTGTGGTCGGACACCCTGATAAAGTGGAGAGCGGCTTGATCCTTCCTCAACCGAATGTACCAGGCTTAGCTGTTCCCCCTCCCCCAATGGGAGAACTTACCCTGTTGGAGGAGGGGATGATGAGTGGGGGATGAAAATGGGGGAGAGGGAGGAGGGATGAGAGGGGATCTGTGGTTGGTATGTAAAATGAATTTTAAAAACAGAAACAAAGGGAGGAGGAAGGGAGAGAGCTGATTATTTTTTTAATAAATAAAAAAGAAAAACATCTGCATAGAAATTTGGATAAGAATGTTGAACATCACATTCACAGGTTAAGATCCCCAAACACCAATGAAACTATGAAATATCTTCAGCTTCCGTAATAACTAGACAGAAGCTATGGAAAAATCACAATTCACTATCTTTGTACAGACTTTAGAAAAAGTAAGATGCAAAAGACTGAATTAGCTACATCAAAAATTTGGGAGTTGTGATGACCCAGAATTTTCTACATGTTGTTGGGAATGAAATGTTTAGTTCATTTGTGAAACTGTTTGGCAACATTTATAGTAGCTAAATATATTTGCGCTCAGTAACTCAGCCATTTAGCTCCTTGGTGTACACAATTAGAATATACAAAATGCAATGCTAATAAGCAGTACTTTTTTCTTTAACAAAATCTGCTAATATCCACAAAACGATTAACAAATGGAAGAAGAAATTAGTTGAGTGGGCAGCCTGTTGAAAGTTCATATAATAGCAGTTTATACACGATGATTCATAGCGATCTGCTATATATAAGTCCAGAGAGGCATCTTAGAAACACGGTGTTCAGTGAGGGGTTAACAAGAGAGCATGCTTAGTCTGTGCTTTCATTTACATAGTTAAAACAAAACCATTTAAAATCCACTCAGTGGTATTAGAAGACACATTGAATTGGGAAAGGAACTGATGCCTCATGTGCTCCATGTATTGACTTGTGATTGTGCCTGCTATATTGGTAGCTACACAGGAAAAGACAGTCCTGAAGTATGGGTTATGTATTCTTTTGTCTGTGTGTTATAATTCACAGAAACTAAAAAACAAAACAAAAGAAACCTCTGAAATACTATACAATACTCAACATTGTTCAAATGCAATGAATTTGTCTGAGATTATATGGCAATTTTTGTAAAGACCTTTCACAAATCACCATTTTGCAGTTCTTAGCTATGTTAATTGGACTGTAAATGGGGAAATTAATTATTTAGATGTGTATTCTGGTAAAATGTGGTGGTATAAAAATTGTGACATCACATCAGCTTGTAATTCTGGACTCAATTTTGTAGTTAAAACTTTTAAGGATTATATAAGAAATGGACTGCTAGAATTGACACGAACTTGAGAATCTTGCTAAGAACATTTTAACAGAGTAGAATGAATATGGTGGAAACAGTCACATTTCGAACTTAGCAGTCTTCCTTTCCACACACTTTAATTTTAGCTATGTGTTATCAGTCATATCTTATCCAGTTATTTCTATATACTCTCAATAATGAAATCCATCCTGAAGTTAATGCAACACTTCCTGAAATAGCTCTGAGGTAAAACACATGTTTACTATGGAGGAAAAAAGGAACAGAACTGTTTAAGTTACTTCAGCAGAAAGAAATTGGTTTCAATACTTTTAACTTTAGTCCAACCTCATGTTTTGTCATGCTAAAGAATAAAATAATTTTAGTTATGAAGGGAAAAAATTAATGCTACTCTGTGAACAAGCTATATGGTCATTTCTTACCAAATTACTGTGTTTTTAGAGTGCCATGAACAAAATATTAAAATATCAAAGGAATATTGAAAAAGTAATGTTCATTGTATCAAGCTACTTCATGGCAGTTAATTTAACAACACCTTAATACAAAACGATAAATTGATAATAACAATTCTACTTTTGTAGATTTAATTGAACTATGAAGTGTGACAATCTCTTTCTAAAGAACAAAAGGGGGCTTGGCAGGAGCTGGAGAGAAACTCTCCAGCTACAAATGGCACCCAATGGGTTGGCAAGAGTTTCCACCTAAAACCTGGGAAAAAGATTCTAAAATGGAGCTAAAAACAGCTTCCTAGTTGTCTCTCTCAAGTTAGGAGCAGCCTGTGGGTTTGAGCTACTCATTGGCAGGTTCATGGCGTGAGGGGTTGACCTATGTTACACAGAGGTGTCGCCAAGCTGCACACTATGATGTGTGTTGGATATAGTTTTTGCTAGTTAAAAAAATAAAAGATGTTTCTGGGCTACACACTGATTTGATAAAAGCACAGATCCATTGTTTCTAAGAGTTTATGGCTCCTAGAACTGGTGGTAAATGTACCACCACCATGTTGGGAAGCTGAGGTGGGCGGAGCCAGCAGCCACAGTGCTGTTTCAGTCTTAGAATGTTGCAATTTAAAGCAATAGGTTCACAATAAGACAGATTCAGATAGAATAGTTTACAATGTGTGTAAAATATATGTAGGCTTAAAAGAGACATAAAAAGTGATATATACAGTTATATAAAGAAATACATAGTTTTAAAAAATAAAGTCTTTAAAGAGAGAGTAAAATTAATATAAAAAAATAAGCCACATAAAGATGGATATCACACAGAGAATCTGGATTATGTTGTCTTTGATATTCTTAACTGCAGAAAGACATTTGATTGTAAAAGCTGTTGTCAAGCCAATATGTATATCTCAAAGATACCTTGATCTAAGGATATGTTGCTTTGGAAAGTAGGCTCTGCCTTTGTTTCCACAGAAAGCCAGAAGCCATGGATTTGTTCCAGATTAAGATGCATCAGGTTTGACCAGCCAAGACCCCCTGAAAGGTCTCTGATGACACCATAGCCCAGATGATCCAACATCCAGACCAGTTTCAAGGCAACTGGCTCAGACAATACAGCCTCACGGACTACCCCATAAGCCTAAAAATTACTTTGTGTCCCCATAAGATACAGTGCCCCCATCCAGCAGGAAGTAGTATAAGAAGTTACACCCAAATTCCCAAATATATGAAGCTGGCTTTGGAGATGGAATTAAGAGATTCTTGTGTCCCATATCAAAAGAGTCCTCTGGTATGGGACAGAGAAAAACCAGTATTTTATTTAAACCAGGTTAATTGTAAATACAATATCTTTCTAAAAGAGGAAAGGGGAATATGATATAGATATATAGGATATAGATATGGTAAGATAAAAGGGTAGATTGTTGAACCTACTTTTAAAGAGCAACTTGTTTAAAAATATTTTATATTGCTATGGATTTTAGTTTACTGATACAAATTTAAAGTTAATTTTGTTTTACTGCATGTGTATTTTTACTCTTGTTTAAGTTATCATGTTTATACAACTCATTTAAATTGTAATGGAATAATTAGTCTTCTATGATAGTCAAACTTATAGTCATGTTAAGTTTTCTAGGTATACATAGATATATTTCAGATAGATAGATAATTTTTAAATACTTCAAAGACCTACAGAATATGGCATTTAAGATGTTTTAAAAATTTAGACTTTCTGGACAGTGAGATATGTTTGCTCCTGGCAGCATCAGATTTACTTCAGAGAGGCGGATGGGCATCAGAAACACTTTATATAGAGGTTATCTTCTTGGCAAAAATAGTCATTTGGGCAAGAAACTGTTCTTGCCTGGACTGCTTGATTGACTGGACATGCAGGACCCATAGGAAGGTGACCACTCAACTTTGCTTGGAAAAATGGTCCTTCAGGTTCCTGCTTCACAGAGGAAACTGCCAGACATTCTACAGGACACAGAGAAAAGTGACTGAGAGACTCTAGGCCTGTGGGCTGAAGACATATGCCCCAACTTTACAGAGAAACTTTGGATGACTATCAAGGCTGCCAGCTGTCTCTGTCTACTCTCACAAGACTCCTGAAAGTTGCTTGTGTCCTTCTCCCATTTCTCAAGTAATAGTATATCCTTCTGAGGTCTTTGATGTAGTTGAAGACTGGATAGTTATAATTTTCCTTAGTTATGATAAAAGATAAGTTAGATATAAAACTTTAGACTCATAAATATAAGATAGATATAATATCTTCTTTAATTTTGCCAAATACAAATAGACTAGATATTATAAATAGACTAAATAATGTATCTGTCATTCTTGCCTGATAATTGTTTTGTTATATGTAATTTTACTATGTGAAAGTTAAAACCGTCCTTTTTGAAAAAAAAAGAAAAGGGGAAGTGCTGTTGATATCGCTCTGTATAAATAAAATGCTGATTGGCCAGTAGCCAGGCAGGAAGTATAGGCAGGACAAGCAGAGAAGAGAATTTTGGGAACAGGAAGGCTGAGTCAAGAGACACTGCCAGTCGCCGTGAGTACCAAGATGTAAGATACTGGTAAGCCACGAGCCATGTGGCAAGGTATAGATTTATAGAAATAGGTTAATTTAAGATGTAAGAACTAGATAGCTAGAAGCCTTAGCCATTAGGCCAAACAGTTTAAATAATATAAGTCTCTGTGTGTTTACTTGGTTGGGTCTGAGTGGCTGTGGAAATGGCGGGTGAGAGATTTGTCCTGATTGTGGGCCTGGCAGGACTGGAGAAAACTCCAGCTACAAAGTCCACTTAGATTTATTCTATTTCCACCACTCACTCGTTAGTATCAAAATGAGTTACATCAAAATACTCATAAGTTACTTATCAATCCTGGTACCTTTTTTATTTCTAATAACCTTTTATACATGCATATGTATTTGCAAATATACACATCTCTTCCTATTTTCTCACTGTGTTTTGGCTAGTTGGATAGATTAGAATTAAGTGTAGAAACAAACAAACAAAAGAGGTCATACAATAATATTGTGTGTTCTTGAATATAAAATGCAAGTAAGAAACAGACTTTCATCTGTCTGTGTTTCATTAATTAAAAAACCAATGAAGGCTGAATTCATTATTTATGCCAGCAGTTATATCCACAGACACAGGGGAGGAAAACGGACAATAGTAACAAGACCTTGAGTGTTTTATAACACTGCAGAGGGTAAAACACTTTCATATTTCTGAATTCATATTCTTGTAACAACTTCACGCAGTTATTAGGGAGGAGAATATTTAACTAGTTTTATAAGTGACTGAAGAGGAGTCAGAATTAAAGAAATAATTTAGTCATATACCTAGTAACTGTCAATAAGAGCTGGCATTTTTAGTAATCCAATCAGTTCTTCTTCTTCTTTTTTTTTCCCTTTGAGATGATGTTTCTCTGAGTAGCCCTGGCTGTCCTGAAACTCACTCTGTAGACCAGGCTGGCCTCAAACTCACAGAGATCTGCCTGCCTCTGCCTCCTAAGTGCTGGGATTAAAGGTGTGTGCCACCACTGCTCAGTGACCCAATGGATTCATTTTTTTTTGTTTTTGTTTTTTTGAGACAGGGTTTCTCTGTGTAGCTTTGCGCCTTTTCCTGGATCTTGCTCTGTAGACCAGGCTGGCCTCGAACTCACAAAGATCCACCTGCCTCTGCCTCCCGAGAGCTGGGATTAAAGGCATGCACCGCCACCGCCCGGCTCAATGGATTCATTTTTATTATAGATACTTTCTTTCTGTATTTGTCTTGACCTAAAAATCCTCAACAAGAACAATTAAAAAGTCAAAATTTAAAAGCATGTTAATGTTCTTTTTTTTATTCAAACAAAAATATATCTCTAATGCTTCCACTAGATAATAGTACATAAATCCTTGGTTCATATCTTTGGGTGTGTTTCAAAACTTCTACAGCATTATGTTTAGTGCTCCCAACTTTTACAGATGAAAATACATTGAAAACTTGGCCCTGGAAAACCTCTTGATTAATTGAAAATGAACATTAAATCACTAATTGAAGTGTTTGTAGCTCTATTTAAAATATGAATAGCTGAGATACTATTTTTTTTCTGTCTGTTGTCTACTTAGAAATATTAGCACATAAACCTTCAAAAATCAGATGAGTAGCAAGTCATTGCTTTAGTGAAAAGAATTACTTGTTTAAAGTTGCATTGTCTTGGTTCCTTTTCCTGTTGGTGTTATAGAACACTCTGACAAAATAATTTAGAGGAGAAAGGATTTATTTAGCTCACAGTTACAGGATAGAGTGCATCATGGTGTAGCAGTCATAGCAGCTGTAGCAGCTTGAAGCAACTGCTCATATTAAGTAAATGTATCATACCAGTATCCAGCTCCTTTTTTTCAACTCTTATACTGTTCAAGATCCCCTGCCTAGGGAATGGTGCCACCCATTGTGGGCAGGTCTTCCCATCTCCAATAAATGTTATCAAGATATTCCTTATCAGTTATGGCCACAGGCTGTCTTCCTAGTGATTCTCAATTCTATCAAGTTGACAATTAAAAGTAACTATCACATGTATAATATATAGATATAGATATAGATTCAGACAGTATCAAATATTTTAAGGATACAAAGTGATTGCAAATATAGTTTAGTTTGCAAGTTGCTACTCCATAGAGCTTATGTTTGTAAAAACCACAGAAGAAACATTTGATTTTAGCTTTCTATAAGTGATAATTATCCTTTCCAAAGTCAAATACAGAGCTAAAATCAGAACTGGGTCTAAAGCTAAACTGTAGTTTTTTCCTCAGGTAAAAGATTCTTCCCAAAACACATTGTTTCAAGAAGAATGATTACTATGATCTCAAAATATGATTCAGTCTGGAGAAATAGGGTAGTCAGGTAGCTCTGTAGGTAGATGTTAAATTCTATTTTTAATAAAGTAGTTATGCCACTATGGAGAAGTTTTTAAAACTCTTATGTCTCAGCTTTCTCAACTTTAATTGGAATTGTGCCCATCTGAAGGAGATTTAGGGAGAAGTGTGCAAAAGGAAAAACTTCCTCACACCAATTTCTCATTTGTAATAGAGTAATTTTTCAATTTGTAATGTTTATTATTAGTGTCATTATTGCTATTATAGGATCAATGTTAGCACTCTAGTGTATGAAGCTCAGAAACATAATTTGATGTCACTCAGAATTACACTGAAATACCTTTGGTTTTATAATATATTCAGGGATCTCTGAAAATCCTCTTGGTATACACATTTTTTCCCTGTCTTACATTTATAACCAGTGAGAATGGACAAATTAAGTAGACTTCATATCTAGAGGCACAAATGTCTCAATAATAGTTTTCATTATCATATTTAACATTCTGGAAATGAATAAAGATAGGGTGCTCTTGTTCAAGAAAATATTATTTGGTGTGGGAAGTCATAAGAAATAAAAATGAGCATTAAAGTAAAATCATGTTTTAGAGAGTGTTTATTTCAGATATAGAAAAATTCAAATGAATGACAGAAAATTTAATCTTTCTGGTATACTCTAATGGATTACTAGAAGCTTTCAAAAGTTTTGAGTTAAAATAAATATAAGTATGGATCCTACCTCTTAAAAAATTTAAAATTTTCAGTGTTAATATCCAGCCTTACAATATAGAAAAACATATAAATATACAGCACCATGCTGGGACCATTAGGACCCTTAGGGTAGTTTTTTTTTCTTGTGGTAGACTGTGTACAGAAGCTGAAGAGGTAAGACTGAATCAGAAAGAGTATGTAACTTCTGCGTGTTTAGTTAGATGACTTCTAATTCCATTTGAGTGAATAAAGCCAACACTAGCCTTAAAAGTTGGCATTGCAAAGTAGGTGTATTTATCAGTTTAAGTAGACTTGTTATAGTATAGTAACACATCACTCCAAAATCTCTTGTCCTACAGTGAGTAATTTTTATATCTTTTTTTATGATATATATTTGCTATGTGCCAAGAGAAGTATATGCTGGTAGATTCACATTCAAGGCCACAGACTGGGGAGACCCCTACTATCTGTGCAGGAAGCAGAAGAAAGAAGAAATCTCTTACCCTCTGTGGGATAATCCCTTTGTACACTTTGAAGATTTGTTGCTGTGATTGGTTTAAAAAACAAGCTGACTGGCCAATAGCTGAATAGAATAAGGTTAGTCAGGATAGCCAAACTAAGAATGATAGGAAGAAGGAGGGCAGAGTCAGAGAAGTCCCCAGCCAGCCACAGAGATAGCAGGAGATAAATGTGCCATGCTAATAATGGTACCACCATGTGGCAGAGCGTAAACATGGAATACGGGTTAATGTAAAATGTACGAGCTAGTTAATAGTAAGCCTGAGCTGTTGGCCGAGCATTTATAATTTATATTAAGCCTCTGAGTGATCATTTTGGAGCAGGCAGTTGGGACTGGGAAACTCTGACTACACTTACTGAGTCTCCAACAGCAAATGTTCTTGAATGTAAGTGACTCTCCCAGAATCACTATCCAGATTCTTCATGTGATTTCATCCATGACAAAAATTTGGAGTAGTGAGAAATATCCTTCTATATGCCTGTAGGCAAAGATGAACCAGACACAGGGGAGCAGCAGAGAAATTCTTTAATAACATATAAAAACATCTCAATATAAACTAATGAAGAATGACAATAATTCTGCCCCACTGGAAAAACTAGTATTGGTGATAATAAGTAATAAGCACCCCTCTTGTCATTATCTTGTAGCTGGAGTTTTCTCAAGTCCCGCCCAGGCCTGTGGTAGGGACAGATCTCTCCCATCTGTGGGTCCCGCAGTCACTTATAAAATAATCACTCAGGCTTATATTATTTACACACTGTATGGTTATGGCAGGCCTCTTGCTAGCTAGCTCTTATATCTTAAATTAACCCATTTCTATTAAACTATGTTTTTCCACGTGTTCCGTGGCTTTACCTAAGTCCCATTACGTGTTGCTCCTCAGGTGGCTGACTCGTGCCTCTCCTGCCTCTGCCTTTCTTCTTCCTCTTTCTCCCTTGGATTTCCTGCCTGGCTGTAACCTGACATATTAAGCCTCTGAGTGATTATTGTATAAGAAAGAGGCTGCAGGACCCATAGGTAGGAGAGATCCGTTCCTACCATGGGGCTGGGTGGGACCTGAGAAAACACAGGCTACATTATCTGATCTCTGTAATAATTCTATTTGGTGTCAATACAGATGATATATAAATCAGTGAACTAATTTACATTATTCGTGCAGCCTGAGGTTCAGAGACATTAGGAAACTTACTTTAACTGTGGCCATAGCAAGCAGATACTGACCTCCTTTATGCAAATCAACTACTCCTTCCACATCAGTGTTTCTTCTCAACAAGAAGCTTTAGCGCTTATACAATTAAATTGAAGGTCTCTGTAGAATCAAGATCCCAAAACAACACTTAAGATAATCCTGAAATTGTAGCAAGTTCCCTGGCAATGCTGGTGCTGTGGATCATACTTTCAGAAGCAAGACTGACATGAATCACATATGATTTCTTGTAATTTCTCAGACACCAGTCTGTCACTTGGCTGTATCTGGGGGTTCTTAAAGACCGAGCAAGGAGTATATGTCACATCACACAAGTGTTCATGAATTTTTTAACTTTCTAAATGTATAAAGGATTAGAAGACAAAAACGCTGTTGTTTGAGACTATTATTTGAGTTTATTATGTATGAGTTTCAGCAACAGCCAGCTGATGTGCACATGGGCGATGTGCACTCTCCTTCCTCAGTGCTGAGCTTGTGATGATAGAGGCTGAGGAGAGAAGGTGACAGAGTGCTGACTCAGAGCCAGTTGTAAATTTCACTGTGTTTATAACACACTGATAGCTATTAAAACTGGTGTTTTGTGAAAATTACATTTATTACTTTCTAACTTAAGTCTCCACAGAGAAATCACTTTTTGCCACTTGACTACACATTTGACATTTTGAAAGGTAAGTGAGCTCTCTATCATAAATAGTATCTTGAGGTCACTGTGTACTATTCAGTTCAAAGCAGAGGACCGAACAAAGAAAAAGCCATTTTGTTTCAAGGACAAAATAGAAGACAATTGACTGAAAGAACACCTCATGGTACTGTTACTTATGGTATCTTTTGGGGAAAATTCTTCTGGGATTTTGACAATCAAGTCACCTGCCATACTCTGAGGGACATATCAATCAGATCTGACACACTGCTGATGGCCTCATTAAATCAACATCATGAGCTTGATTTGTCTCATCAGGTCAAGTGAAAAGAAATTTGATGGTAAGCCCTTTTTCAAATTTTCCGATTGAAGCTTCTCCAAATAAATCTATATTTTACATTGAGCTGAGCTAATCGACCATGAAGCCCAATCCTTAATAGAAAGATATTTAGAGTAGGCGCCATGCTTCCTTAAGCAGGGTCAAATAACTATTTTTTGGCAAGCTGAGGTATATCTATAATTCTGACTTTCCAGAGAACTATCATGGACTGCAGACCATTTTAACCAACTATGTAGCAAAAAAGAACCATTGAAGTTACCATAACCTACCAGATAAATGAGTAATTGTTCATAAAATCCTCACTAGAGTTGATGTGGTAACTTTACATTCTTGAAGAGGTTATAAATTAGTTAGACTTATCTTATATTCCAAATGAAACAATCTAAGACACTGAAATATATTATATAACTGAAGAAAAAGGTATATGAATCTAATTTTTAATATTGCCAGATTCTAGAATATTTTGTGAATTAAAATAATTATTAGTGAATACAAAAACCTAATCTTGAAAACACTTGTATAGAGATAATGTACAAATGTGTTGGTGCTACTATACCATCTTTACTATAATGAGTAACATTTCTCTGTGGTCTTGGCTTTATTAAAAATTATCAGTAACTACAATGTATTGAATGAAATCAGTTTATATGAGCAGCAGCTACAGAATATGAAAGTGTCATTTAACCACAAATAATCACCACACATGGTTAGCACTAGCATCATTAACCATTTTAGGTTGTTTCTGGGCGGGGAGAACTCATTTTGAGAGGATTGTCTTCTGGCCAGTGAGTCCCAAGGTATTGGCTGCTTCTGATTCCCCAGCGTGAGAACGGCATGTGTGTCACACTACATTTCTTTTTTATTGCATGGGTTCTGGAAATCAAACTCAGGTCGTAATGCTTGCCAAGCAAATACTTCAGTAAATGAGCGATTGCCCCAGCCCATATATCTTGTTAAATTTCTATTTCTTTTCCAAGTTCCTTGTTAAATAGCAATTTTTATTTCTGTTATTTACAATAGGGAAAGCTTGTTAAGTAAGTATTTATAAAAATTAAAATGTAATAACTTTACTCCTTATCATTTATAATTTTATTATCCAAGACCTGCTATTTTTTATTATATATACTGTAAGTATCTAGTTACTTTGAAAGACAGATTACGTTAAAATTAGTAAGGCAATGTCTAGGGCTGTGCTACATTTATCTTGGTTGTATAGGTATAATTTGTAAAAATAATAGCAGGTTTTATAGTCAAAATATTACAGGTTACATAAATACCTTACTAGATACTAGATACTAATGAGGCCAGCTTTTAAAGGGAGTGCTCTGTAAATATAGAACAAATGTTTCCACTCTTGTAAAAACTATTTTAACAAATAAGATGAGACAGAAAATTCCCTGGCTATTGCAGGTTGCCAGTCTAGCCACTGAACATAAATCAAATGAGGGTAGGCAAACAACCAGCACAACAAAATCATCAGCCAAGCTCACTTAAATAAATATGAATTCAAAGGCTCAAATGCAGATTACAGGCAATGGTTATGAAATGACAGAATTAAAGAATACAAATTTAAAGCTTTTCAGATATAATCAGTGTCTAAAATGGCACTTGAGAAAATCAATACATATTCATCAGTGATAACTTCAGCAAATGAGGAAACATTTGAAGATGTAGGCATAGGCAAGGGCTTTAGCAGCTCAGGAAATAGTACCAGGAACTGACAAATGGCAATGCACAGAATTAAAAAGCTCTGGACAGCAAAAGTAACAATTATTGGAGTGAAGATACAGTCTTCGCTAGCTACACATCCAACAGGACTTGTATCTAAATTATATAAAGACTTTAAACAATTAAATGCCAGAAAATCAAATAACCCAATGCATAAATAGGTTAACAAAATTAACATTCTCAAAAATAAGAAGGTCCAATGGCCAATAAGCACATAAAAAAATGTTCAACATCCTTAGCAATCAGGAAAATGCCAATTGTAGTTGAGATTCCATCTCACTGAGTCAAATTGATTATCATTATGAAAAGGAACACTGGTGAGGGTGAAGGGAACATTTATGCATTGCTGATGGGAATGTAACCTGGTCAAGTCACTGCATTTAAGTCTGGATATTCTCCCCAAATCTAACAATATACCAATCACATGACCCAGCTCTACCAAAGGATTCTGTAATCTCCGATTGAAGGACCATCCACATTAGTCAAGTTACAGAATCAGCCTAGCGCCCATCACCAGATGAATGGGTAAAGAATATATATGCCATATTGAAAACACTAAAAAACAGATGGGAGACTGGAGAAAGGAAGGTGAACAGTAGAATGGAGATCAGAGGAGAGCAAGTGAACTAAAGGGAGGAGGCAGGAGGATGGTGAATATTGTTGACATACATGCTATTTTTGAAAGATACTATCTTCCTCAAATGCTACCTACAATGAATAAACCCCAGTGAAAAGACTTTTATACTAATACTCTATTTTGTGATAAAACTACATTTAGAAAAACAAGTTGCTTGATTGATCTATCTGATAACTTTTGGGATGTGGTGATATTGTGTTCCCCAAAATATTGTGCACCCTAATAAACTTATCTGGAGTCAGAGAACAGAACAGCTACTAGATACAGAGTCCAGAAAATGGTGGCACACACGCCTTTAATCCTATCACTTGGAAGGTGGAGATCCATCTGGATCTCTGTGAGTTTAAAGCCACATTGGAAACAGCCTGGTGTGGTGACTAACGCCTTTAACCCCAGGAAGTGAGCCTTTAATCCGAGAAAGTGATGGCAGGGAGCAAAAAGGTATATAAGGCGTGAGGACTAGGAACTAGCCTGGATAAGCCTGGTTAAGCTTTTATGCTTTTGAGCAGCAGTTCAGCTGAGACTCATTTGGATGAGGACACAGAGGCTTCCAGTCTGAGGAAACAGGATCAGCTCAGGAACTGCAAGGTGAAGTAGCTGTGGCTTGTTCTGCTTCTCTGATCTTCCAGCATTCACCCCAATACCTGGCTCCAGGTTTGTTTTATTAATAAGACCTTCTAAGAATTCGTGCTACATCTGGGTACTGAAAAGGGCTGCATATAGGCTGTAGAGACCTCTGATACCAGTATAGTGGAGCATGATGACAGATTGTAGTTTTCTGAATAAAATCATAGTCTATATGTGTTACCAAACATTGTACCCTGACTCATAAGAAGTTGTTTTTTTTTTTATGGATCTAAGTTTTTGGTGATCAAATTTCATTTTTTTGTGATAAACACTAATATTCATAGAAGCATATGACCAAATATATTTCTAGCATAAAATTAAAATCCAGTTTCTCAAGTGGATGGATGAACAGACAGTTATATGAAGAAAGTTAATATTTTTATTGACCCAAATGCTGAAATAAAAGAAATAAAAATGTTCTTTCCACTTACTAATCAGTTTCAAAGTATGAAAATTTTTATCCCCTGCTCTAGAGTAGAAGATTATAATATAACATTTTATGACTACAGTTTTATTTATTTTCTTTGAGTTACAATTAACAAGAACATTTCAGGGACTGGTGATTTTTTACTAAGGGCTTTCCTTTTCATGATCTCCTTACTTAGTTAGCTTGTGAAAGTGAGTATTTAGAGTTCCCAAGGCTAGAATCTTATAGCGGAAAATTGAGTTTTGCTAGAGTCTCATCCATTTCAATAGGGTTTTTCTCACTAATAAATCTTCATCATTCTTTCAGATCTCTTGAAAAGTAGATTTCCTCTCTGTCTGTCTCTCTGTCTCTGTCTTTGTCTCTCTGTCTCTCTGTGTCTCTGTCTCTCTCTCCTTCTAACAAAGGATCTCATGTTACAGCCCAATAGGCCTAAAACTCACTGTATAGATTTGACTGGCCTGGAACCTGCGACAATGTTTCTAAATCAGCTTCCCAAGTGCACTGAGTACAGATGTGAGCCTTCCTGCCCATTTTCTATAATAATAGTTCATACGGACTGTTGCTCACAAAGCCACAGCTGTGCAGCGCTGTTAAGTCTGTCTACTTTCTTGAGTCTTAGCTCAGGAAAGCACAGCTTTTCCTTTCTCTTCTATCTTTTCCTTCAGAAATGGGCCAGAGCCAAAGCCTGTTTTCCCCGACACCTTAGGCGTTCTCTTTCCTTTGATGCTGTATGTCCTTTGTCAAGTAGCTGCTGGCTGCCACTTGACTGCTTGTGACCGCCATTGCTGAAAAAGCCAGCCTAACACAAATGTCATGGCTTTCTCTCTTCCTTGTCTCCACAACCCTCCTCCTAGCCACTGATATTTATAGCCTGCTTATCCTCTCAAACACTGATAAGAATTTTGTTGAACTTCTGATGGAATGTGGTTTTACATTCTTTTATTAATGAGACTTAGAATGCAAGTGATGTATTCTAGATTTCCTTGGTGATACAGGGTAGCCAATATCGGGCACCCTAAAGCTTCAGGATTGTTCTTGTAACCATAAGGAGACCCAAAAGAAGCTCTTCAGAGGAGAAACCAGGTGTGCATATTGCAGAATATCTAGGTAAGCTCATTAAGGTGCTCAAGTCTTCATTAGCCCCCATTTTGTTTTTGTTTAAGGTTTCTCTGAGGGAGATTAAATCTCCAGGCTTTATCTCTGTTTGTCCAGTACTAAATGTTCTTTCTTTGTTTTGGTATTCTACCACTATGGGAAGAAGGAAAGAGGTATGAATCTGTTTCCTTCCTCTCAGAGGCTTCCTTCCTGTGGATAAATAGTGAGGCATGGAGCACATGTAATTCATTTCCTTTTCTATACACTGGCCGCCAGCTGATAGTTACAGAGTGGGTTATAAATATTGGCCCTCAACTGACCTTAATAGGAATGTGTCTTAAGCACTCAACAGAAAAAAAGAAACAAGATTAAAATAATTGTTTTTTTAATAACTTTTTTGATGGTCCAAAGAATCACAATCTACAGACACTAAGGTTAAATCCATGAGATGTTATTAAGACAATCATTTCTCATTAATAATTTTCTTCTTCATAAAGAAAATGCTTCCCAAATATAGAACACTGATTCCTTGGCCAGTTTCAAACCACAGTACCTATATGGGACTTGCAACCTACAGAGACCGACTCACTGTTATTCTAACCTAAAAATCACATAATGTTTAAATCTTTCATTTTTTTTCTGCTGCAACTGGTTTAGGAGGGACCTCACACTCTGATTCTAGCCCCTCCAGTAGTGATCAAAGTACTTAAAAACAGACACACTCTCCACCACTCTTGAGCCAATCCTCAAATGCCAAAGAAGGAAATACCCAATGTGGAGTCCAATAGGTTAGATATAGACAGGTGCCCTTGGGAGCTGGTTGAGGGACTCTAATGGACTTCGATTCAGACGTCTTAAAACATCTTTCATTCTGCTTTTCCTGGCTCTCTGCCTGGGGCTTTTGATGTGAAGCTGTTATATTACTGAATGCCTGCTCCTGGTGAGATGAAATCATTTCCTCTGCTCAAAAGGCTTAAATTTTACTTTTCTCTGATTCCTCTCTTGCCTTACTTCTCCCTCACACCTCTATGTAGGCCCTTGCCACTATACTTCCTCACTACACCTGCCTGTTGTACAAATAGAACCACTGATACGTTTTTGAGTTTCCTTTAGATAGGCTCACAGGGTAGCCTACCTGCCATATCTTGTGACCCCATTAGTAGGAATAAATAAGACTCAATCGTCACCTAAATTTCTTAATGGGAGTTAGGGTTGACTTTTCAGAGTGAAGAAATAGTAATTGTTTGTTCACTGAGTTTAGGAGCATTGAGTAGTTCCATGTTTATCCTTGGCCAGAAGCAGGAAATTATCCTGGATATTCAGTCAGGCACATCAGAAAGAGCTCTGGTTTCTAGCTCCCCATAAATGTGTGCTCCTACAGAAGCCAGCCCATTTTCTCGAATCCACACATCCTTTATTAACCCTTTCAGATACTGTCCAAAGCAGTATCATCTCTCTTATTTCATGAACACAGTATGTTTTTGATTAATGTGTGATTTCAGTTCTTTTACCCAGTGGTTTACATTTCTCTGTATATGTTCATTACACTTCCTTAGTCAAATTTATTCTTAAATATTTTATGACTACTATAAGATAATTCTCTTAATTTCCCTCTTGGGCCACTTACTATATAGGATTGCTACTAAATTTTATGTTGATTTTGATCTTACATCTTAGCTTAGTTTAATTGTTCTCATATTTTGTTATGTGTTCAGAGTTTTCTATTTAAGTTCTCCCTTCTTGATTTGGATTTCTGTCATTTCTTTTGCCTCACTATTCTGTCACAAGCTGAAGCAAGGTGACAAGAGGAAGCACTCTTCCTACTGTCAGCCAAGTCTCAGAGGCTTCCAAGCCTTAGCACATGTACATGGATTACTCATGAATTGGTTATATATGCTCTTTATTGTATGGGTTGATATTCCTTTCAAACTTATTTTGTTGTGTTTTTATCATAGAAAAGTGCTAAATTTCATCAAATAATGTTTCTATATTTCTTTTGATGATTATATGGTCCTTGGCATCAACTCCTTTAATGTCGTTTATCACTTGATTGATTTGTGTATGGTTAGCTGTTCGTGAACCCGGGAACTCAATCGTACTTGACTGTGATGAAGAAGGACCTTATTAATGTACTGTAATATTCAATTTCTATTATATTGTTGAGGAGATATGCATTTATTTTCATTAGAAATATTGGCATATGATTTTCTCTACTAATGGTGGTGTTTTCTAATTTGGGGTAAGGATGAATATGTAAAATAAGCTTAGAAAGATTCCTTAACTTTGATTATTTCAGAAGATTTTGAGAACTAGTCTTTATTCTATGAATACCCTTTAGAATTCAGTAATGAGGCCATCAGATTCTACATTCTTCCTTTTTTATTTATTCTTTGACAATTTTATACATTTCCATATTCTATCCTCTTCCTTCTTAACTTTTAGGCACAGCACACTCCCCTTCTATTTTCATTTTCATAACTTCTTTTTCAGGAAAAAATAATCCACTGCATTTAATTAAGGTTTTTTGCATGTACATGGGTTAGAGTTATTTACTGGGTCATGAGAAAATTACCAGTGGCTACATCTTGGAAAAACAAATGCTCAAAGAAGCCATCAATTGCCAATAGCACCTCTGCTCAGGCCACAGCCTCATGAATTCGTCCCCATCCATGTTGATGCATGATTTTGTGCAGGTATGTACCCATAACCACAGTGGCTGTCAGTTAATGACTCCAATAACCTGTGTCAAGAAGACAGCATTTCATTATACTCCTCCCTGTATTTTGGTGCTTACACTCTTCTGTCATTTTCTATGATGTTCCTTAAATCTTGGGGGTGGGTAAATGATGTATAATTATTCTTTAGCAATTTGATCATTTATATTTTTCTTTTTGTCTTAACTAGTGCTGGTTGGAAACAAATGAGAAATATCTCACTGAGGTTGAAAAGTAGTATGTATTTGTGGTTATAAACATAAATGTTTAGAAGGAAGTTTGAGAACACTACCAATTAGGAAAACAATAGCAGAGGCTCTATCTTATGACCCACGACCTCCTAAGGCATGATTTTTGACCATGTGCTAGGCATAAATGCCCTCCTGTGTGGAATAGGCCTCAAATAAAATCTGAATGTAGTTGGTTAACCTTCTACTGTTGTAGCAGTTGGAATGCCTTGCCAGCCAGGCTACTACTGTAACATACTATTGCTGGGTAAGACCATTGATGACTTTCTCCCAAGAGACCTATATTGTACTTTTTGACCATATGGAATCTAGTAAACAGGGAAGAAGTTTCCATGTTATTAACCAAGGTATCCTAGTGGATTCAGCAACAGGGTCATGATATCTAATTCTGTTGGGCCACCAAGTGTAGTGGTAGTAACCTACATTCTTTTAGGCAACAGAGGCATCTTTGGCCAATAACTCACAGGGAGGTATCCCACACTTGACACTGGGGATCTTGTTTAATAACCCATGGCTTCTGGGAAGAGCATTATGTACCCATGCAGATGATTACTTCTGTTCTTTATAAAAACAGTTTTTTTTCACATTTCAATAGTGTCTCTCTCTCTCTCTCTCTCTCTCTCTCTCTCTCTCTCTCTCTCTCTCTCTCTCTTTCTCTCTCTCTCTCTCTCTCCCTCTCTCCCTCTCTCCCTCTCTCCCTCTCTCTCTTTTTATGTGTGTGCATGCTCATGTGTGTGCATCAGTGTGTGTGTGTGTGTGTGTGTGTGTGTGTGTGTGTGTGTGTGTGTGTGTATGTGAGTGCATAGGTATACTGAAAGGCCGGACTCGTGTGTCAGATCATCTGAATTTGAATGTTAGAGGTACCTTATAAAGGTGCTGGGAACCAACCTTCAGTCTTCTTGAAGAGAAAATATCACTTTTTACTAGCTCAAAACTACTTATTTTAAAATAATATTTTTAATTAGTATGCAACGTAGTGATATTTCATATGGCTTTTGTAATTTCTTACTTTTGACTATTTAACCCCTACAAACATTCCAAATTTAACCCATAAATATGAAAATTCAGATCTAGGATCCATAAAAGAGAGACAGAGCATATAATGCCTTTCTTTCTGTGTCTGAGTTACCACTTATTATAATATTTTTCCAATTCCATCCATTTTCCTGAATTTCATTTCAGTTTTCCTTACACCCGAGTAAAATTCCTTTGTGTATATATATCACATTTTAATTATCTATTCACCAAATGATATATACCCAGACTGCTTTTTTTTCTAAAAATTATGAATGGAGCAGCAATAACCATGGATGTGGAGGTATCTCTGTAGTAATATATAAAGCTCTTTAGGTATATACCCAGGAATGGTATGGCTAGGCCATATGGTAGACTACTTTTAGCTATTTTGGAAACCTCTACATTGATTTCCACAATGAAAGTGCCATTTACACTTTTGCCAACACTAGATAAGGGTTCTTCTTTTTCTCTCATCCTCACCAGCATTTGTTTTCATTTGTTTTCTTGATAATAGATATTTTGACAGGGGTGAGACAGATTCTCCAAGTAAATTTAATTTGCATTACACTGATGGTTAATGATGTTGAACACTTTTAAAAATGTTAATTAGCCATTTGTATATCTTTTCTTGAGAACTCTCTGATCAGTTTATTGGCACGTTTTTATTGGGTTGTTTGTTTTCTTGATGTTGATTTTAATGAGTTCTATTCTATTTCTTCTAGATGCTAATCCTGTCAGATGTACAGCTGGTAAATATTTTCTTCCATTCTTTGCCTGCTTCCTCACTCAAAACAGTTTCTTTTGTTATACAGAACTTTCAAATTTCATGAGGTCCCATTTGTCCACTATTGTTTTTATTACCTGAGGAAGCAGAGAGAGTCTTATTTAGAAAGTCCTTGTGTTGCTATATTGGAATTTATGGTCCAGTGTTGTTTCAGTACTCTGGGTTTGTTCTTTTTATCAGATGTATACATTCAGTCAAAGTATTTGCAATGTTCAAGTGAGATGTGGATGTTATGGTGTTGAGCTGAGTAGCTCAGAAACACGTTCCTTAGTCCAGGAGCTCAGGGTGCCTGGTGAGTATTATTTTTTGAGTAGAATATTGACTTCAAGGATAAGCACGGACCGGGCGATGGTGGCACATACCTTTAATCCCAGCACTCAGGAGGCAGAGGCAGGTGGATCTCTGTGAGTTCCAGGCCAGCCTGGTCTAAAAGTAAGTTCCAGGACAGCCAGGGCTACACAGAGAAACCCTGTCTTGAAAAAACACACAAACAAACAAAAATTTCAAAAAACCTCAAAAAACAAAACAAAAACAAAAAAACTAGACTAAGTACATCTACTGGGAAGTCCCACTATGCAAATGTGGTACTAGCCAATTGACAGCAGAGGCCCCTTTGACTTTAGTAACTATTAGAGGATAAACAACTAAGGACAGTGTGGTATACATTTTGCATTTAGTCAATAAGATTAGGAATGGATGAAAAGTAGTATGCAAGAAGATCTGGTGTAAGGGCCAGTACTGTCCTGCAGTTTCTACTGTCCCTCTTTGAACAGTTTGACTTGGCTGGCCCGCACAGCACCTATACAAGTGAATGAGCTGTGTTTCAGCTCTCCCGTCTGATTTCCTCAGAGATCTCCTTTGGCTTAATAAGTTCTTTACATTCCTTGTCCTTTGCATGGTAAGAAATTGCCATCTTAAATTTTTCTTTGGTGGAAGTTATTACCAATTTAATATCATCAAATTGATCTCTGCTGCATGCATCTTGAAAATTGTTTCTTCTCTATTATTTAGAAGATAGTATGTCCTGTGCCTTTTCTCTGGTGATGCCCCATTTATATGTTATGGAGAAGGTATTCCTAAATTGGGAAATTTACTCTCAAGTTTACATAAGGATTTGAGAGTACTTGAAGATGTCTAGTTTTCTTATCGATATTTTTTTATGCCTCTTGAATTACTCCAGTGAATTTAGCCTTTATACAAGTATGTTATTTTAAGTTGTTTAAACAGAATATGACATAAACTTGAAAATAGAGTAGCTGATGTTATCATTGACTTTCAAATGGATATAAGCATAATCAGAAGACTAGAATAAAGGTGTTAACTTCACACTGTATAAACATTTTCTGATCCATGCATATTCAAATGTTTGCTTATGAAGAAGTAAAAAATGAACTTGTTAAATGCTTCCTTCCTGAGGAAGATCTGTGATGGTGTCTTCACATAGCGATCCTTCATGGCAGAGACGTCCCACTGAAGATGTATTTCTATATTAAATGCTTTAAAACACAAGATGTGGAAGAATTCAACCTACATGTGTGAAAAGTTTTAAGACAGGTAATCCTGAAAAAATTAAACTTTTGATTTGAATATATTGTAAGGGCCAGAATGGAATATAATAAGAATGATTTTAATATTCCACAGCAGTAATTTTTCACCAATTTTTCTGTAGGTGTAAAGATAGATACAAAATTACTATTCTGGAAGATATTCAGTGATTTGTAATGTAAAAGCAAAAAGATTTATAATTTAATGATAACAAACATGAATTTCTATTCTTTTGTTCATTGGCATAACATTTCAAATTTCAATGAAATTTAAAATTTCTAGCATTTAGACCTATAGTTATTGAGAAGCATAATAAATCTTAGAAGTAATGAAAATATTGTAAAGGTCTATCTTAGTGATAGAACTTCTGAATAACTCAGTTACTTTGAGCCAGATGTCCAAATATTTTACTGTTAATCCTTTAAACTGTATTTTATTCCCTTATGACAAGCTCCTTATAGTTAAAGCTTCCATATACTTCATGTACATTTTGAATATTAGTTCTAGCTACAGAATTTTTATGTTCAATAGGACACAATAACAAATATCTTAATATCTGTGATAATGAATCTCCAGAAATTTTTGTGTAATTGCTAATATATGGACACCATTTTTGAAGCAGAATATGTGAGGAAAATTTTAATGTCTTCATTTTTAAGGCTTTCACTGAAGTCAGTGAAATGAACAAACTTACCCAATCAAATATTTTGCTGGACATTGAATATAACATTCAAAATTCGTGTTTTTGCAATAGAGAAAAGTATACCAAAATAAATTCAAATAGTTGAAATACAATCAAATGATAGTTAAAAAAACTGAATGAATACCTTAGTAGTTAAATACTAAAGTGTAAAAAAATGTAAATGTAAATGAATTCAAACTAGTGTGTGGTTGCTATTGCTCAAACATTTGAAGAAATTTTACACAACCCTACACAAAATGCTAATTAATTTGACTGACAGAAACATTGCTAGTTTCACAGTACTAGCTCAAACCTTTGATTCTGTGATTTTTTTTCTATATTGGAGGTAGAGAGTGAGATTATTTCATGGAAGTCTATAGGTTCTCCACAAAAGTTTTTATTCTGATGTATTTCCACCAGGGGCACTTTCCTCATTTAGTGTAAAAGTTAGAATTCTTTCTGTGTTATATATGTTTGTGATAGAATTTGTCTGCAAATAATCCACTTGTAAGTTTGAAGGTCAAGCCTCTGTAAAAAGACATTGTTACATTTCCACCATATTTACTGTAATGACATTATTATATTTCCACAATATTTACTGTAATGGCATTGTTACATTTCCACCATATTTACTGTAATGACTAGTGGCAAACTTAAAACACTCCATTTTATTCAAACCACCAATAAAATCCATTTAGTCTCAGTAGCAATTTGTTATCTACTGAATATTACAATTCCAACTCTTTGAATTGTACTTTGTGAATTAGGTTTAAATGTTTGTCAGAACAAAATCATGGCTGCTAGTTAAACTGATAATAATTTAGGAATTTTTATTGAGACAGAAAGCATGAAAGTAAATTATATTCTATCTGTAGTTTATTTTTTCAGGACTCTCCTTTAGGTGCTATTAACAGTAACAAAATGCTGATTTTATATCATAACTTATTTCATAATTATAAGAAATAACTGCTTATTTACCATATAAACATATGTAAATGTTTGTATATGTAACTTAAATAAAAAATTCCTAGTTGTAGGTTGATTCCCAATTTTCTGAGAAACCACCATACTGATTTCCAAAGTTTCTGGACAAATTTGCACTCCCACCAGCAGTGGAGGAGTGTTCCCCTTACTCCAAATCCTTTCCAACATAGGCTGTCATTTGTGGTTTTGACCGTAGCCATTTTGACAGGTGTAAGATGGTATCTCAGAGTCATTTTGACTTACATTTTCCTGATCGCTAAGGATGTTGAACAATTCATTAAGTGTATCTTGGCCATTTGAGATTCTGCTTTGAGAATTCTCTGCTTAAATCTGTACCCTGGGAAGGAGAAATAGATCAGATCTCCTGGATAAACTAGAGATGAGGGGGTAAAGGGGAGGGGTTGGGAGATGGAAACATGAGAGATCAGGATGGTGGAGTTGGGGGAGGAGGGATGGAGAGGGAGAGCAATGAAAGAGATCTTGACAGAGGGGAACATTATGAGGTTAAGGAGAAACCTGGTGCCAAGGAAACTCTCAGGAATCCACAAGGATGATCCCAGCTAAGACCCTGAGCAATAGTGAAGAGGGTGGTGAACTGATCTTCTCCTGTAATCAGATTGGTGACTACCCTAATTGTCATCATAAAACCTTCATCCAGTAACTGATGAGAGCAGATGCAGAGATCCACAGCTAAGCACTGGACTGAGTTCTGGGAGTTGAGCTGAAGAGAGGGAGGAGGGATTATATGAGCAAGGGGACTCAAGATCATGATAGGAAAACCCACAGAGACATCTGACCTGAGCTTGTGGGAGCTCATGGACTCTAGACAGACAGCTAGAGAGCCTATATGGGACTGACCTAGGCCCTTTGTGTGTGGACGATTGTTATGTAGCTTGGTCTGTTTATGGGGCCTCTAGCAGTGGGACAAGGATCTGTGTATCTCTGGTACATGAGCTGACCTTTTAGAGCCTATTCCCTATGGTGGGATGCCTCCCTCAACCTTGATGCAGGGTGGAGGAGCTTGATCCTGCCTCAACTTGATATACCATGATTTGTTGACTCCCATGGGAGGCCTTACCCTTTCTGAGGAGTGGATAAGGTGGGTAGAAAGGAGGTGAGGTGAGGGAACAAGAGGAGAGGAAGGAGGGGAAACTATAATTGGAATGTAAAATAAATTAAAAATATTTAATAAAAAAGAAAAAAAAATCCTAGTTGGATTTCTAAATTTCTTGATTTATACTTGGTTTTATATTTTATAATTACAAGAAAAATACTTGTTTTAATGAATTAAGCAGAACATTTTATATAAAGATTATTTCTATAGCTCTGCCTGTACTTTTAAAGAAGATTATTATGTTGTTACAGTATAAATGTACCATAAATGGAGCATCAGGTATTCACAGTCCAAATCACAAGTAATTGCTCTCCATGAAAATATTTTCCAAGATAAATAGCAATGCAAGTGTCTCTGGCAGTGGTTCTCAACCTTTCTAATGCTGTGGCCCTTTAACATCGTTCTTTTGTAAAATTGTCTTATTTTATGAGGATTGAAAGCTACACTTACCTGTGAAAATAAGGATTAGTATTTAAATAATAATTAGAGATTACATTAGTTTGGGAAAACGGCAATAGAAGATTCTTCTTAAGGACTGTGACTATTCAGTCATGAGTAGTTGGCTAGGTTTACAATAATGGGAATTAACTTTTTCCTGTTAGCCAGACCTAAGTATAATTAGACAGCTGTTGGTTATCCCTAAGATAAAAAACCACTGTTGCACTGTTCAGAATATCTTTCTGGACCAGCAATTGCTGCTCATAAGCTTTATAGCTGGGTATAACAACTGATTACTTCTCTCCATTTGCAGTACAAAATTTTCAAATGTTATGAGAGCCAGTTCTTAGGGGAGATGCTTATAGGTCAGATCTAATTTTATTCTTTCAAGACCTGCATCTAAATCACGTAAATTCCAAGACAATGAATACACCCAATGATGTCTTACCTTGAAGTTCTGGAAGGTAACCAATGTTTCTCAAACATCATGATGTTTTTTTGTAAGTATAACTTTCAATTCAAATTTTAATTAGTTAAAGAAGAAAAAAGAAAGGAAGCCACAAGAAAATATTGTCTAGCTGATGTCCAGTAATCTCACTACAATAGAATTTGAACTTTAATATCTTACTGATTAAGTTTTACTACACACTGAAATTTAAAATATTAGTGTTCCTTTTTGTAAGTTTTATAAAATTTAATTATTAATATATGTAAATTCATCTTCATTAAACTAATTTTATTTGTCATGAACAGGCATAGAAAAGAAAGCCAGAATGATAACATACATTGAGTATAACAGTGGTTTCAAAATATACTTTTTGTTACCTGACTGCTCCATATTTTTTGAAGTTGCTCTGTGCTACAAGTACTCATAATAGAAAACCATATCTCTACTATTTACTCCTGTCTTGAAGAGAAGTATTAACAGAATATTCAAGGGTAGGAATACTCAATAGTATTGATTGCATTGACAACATGGAACACAACCTTCAGGCTATAATTCTCATCTTCTACTACTTGAAACTGTAAATCCTAAACAGCTGACTCACAGACAAATTCTCTATGGTAAAAATTTAGCTGCCTTCTAACCATCATCCTTCCCATATCCATGGAAAAACAGCTTTGTCTCTATTTGTGTGTTTAGTTCAGTGAATCTTTATAGTGTGAAAATGTGATTACTAGTATGATATTTGAATACACACAAACATACACATAAATTTGCTTCACCTTCATAGAAAATGAATATATTAAATGGAGACAATTTTTACTTAGGCTTACACTAAGGCTCCAAAGAAACTGAAATATATTAAAGTAGAGCAACTTGTTTTGCAAGATAATCTATGAGACTTGATTAAAACACTGATAAAAATTTATTCAAAGTAATAGTCTCATGAACTCAATATTGATTGTGCTTTATGGTATGAAAATAACTTGAAACTCCTCATTGGGTGTATTCATTGTCTTGGAATTTTAAATGAGCCTCAGACTCTAACTCTGGTAGTGATGAATCTAGTGCTGTCAGTGTTCAGTTTTTCAGTTGTGAAGACAGGGACATTCTCACACAACAAGAGTCTCACACAGATGCTTATAACCAGTTTGAAACACTATGTAAAAATGATTTACTGGAGACCATAATTATAAAAGAGAAAGTGCAGGAGACCATTGAGCTTGTGCTTAACCATTTTCCTTAACAGAGACGTAATGCTGAGATGCTGTTTATCTTCTAGAGATCCACATGGCTATTTTGTTTGGGGAAGACGCATAACCTGGTGACAACAAAGATGACAGAGATTCTAAACAAAGTTCACCGCATGTCAAACAGGTGCCAGAGAGAGCCTGACCACACCACACTGTGATGGGGTTGCAGGATGTCTCTGATATTAGTACAAAACTTAGAGACACAGCAATCAAATTCCAATCTCTAGCCCATTGTTTCCCTCTTCACATATGAGAAAGGCCTACATGTTTTCAATGTCTCTTCACTCATAGCTACTCAAAACCTGTCCACTGTCTATGGACCTCTTTCAGAAATCAGCACAAGCTGCGTATTCCTTATACAGAAAACTTATTTTCTCTGTGACCAGTTATTATCAGTCCATTAAGCTACTGATTTGTTAAATATAAAATAATTCAAATTATTTTTCTTTAAAATGTATTTCCCAATTTGTGTTTTTCAGAAAATATTTTGGAGACTTTCCTTTCTAATTTTTTTATGTAATTAAACTTCTTTGGATTGTTATTCTTTTATATTTCACTTTTCTCTCTCCTTTAATTGACTATTATGGTTATTACATTTTTTGTAGAATCAAGGTTTATAGTTAAATACTTTTACTTTTTGAATCATTTTAATTTGAGAATGATAAACAGGATTTATTCTTACTTTGACTCACATATTTATCTCAGTATTTTATAACAATTTCATTTATTATGTCAAGAAGACAAATAAACCTATAATATTTAAAAAAAGTTTTCTCTCATTAAATGAAGAACATGTCCAATACAAACATTTTTATTTATTTCTGGAGTAAAAACACAAATAAGCTGAATTCTATGCTGAAAAGACTCACTTATAATTATTTTATACTTTTTTTTTGTTTTTGTTTTTGGCTTTTTTTTGGTAATATTTGTTTATTATGTATATAGTGTTCTGCTTGCATGTGTCCCTGCAGGCCAGAAGAGGGCACCAGATCTAACTACAGATGGTTGTGAGCCACCATATGGTTGCTGGGAATTGAACTTAGGACCTCTGGAGGAGCAGTCAGTGCTCTCAATCTCTGAGTCATCTCTCCAGCCCCTATTTTATACTTGTAATTGCTTGATTACTTAAACTATTTTAATGCTAAACTGACACAATCATTAATTACTAGACATAAGATATGTAGTAAAATGTAATCAACATAAATACTTATAAATTAGAGGATGAATAATTCTTTTGACATCTCTCTTCTCTCTCTTCCTCCCTTCCCCCAGTCATTCCTTCCCTCCCTTCCTCCATCACACCCACCTTCCCTCTCTCCCTGCTTTGTTGTTACTACTTTTATATCTTTGATTTTATTTAGAGCATGTTTGCAAAAAGAATGTGGCTAAATTGAAAGCAAATTTTCTTTTATAGAAACACACTCATCAATAAAAAAATGAAAAAGCCACATTCATATTACAAGTAACACTGAACCCCACTAATAACTGTAGTTAATATATGCTGATAAAAATATAAAAATAGTTAACTGATATGTGAAATTAAGTTAATTATAAAATAAAAATACTATAAAAAATCTTCCATGATTTTTAGAATTTTACTTTACTCTCCCAAAATCTTAAATTGGGACACATGGATGAGACTGTAGATCAGAAATCATGTCCGAATGAGTGGGTGATTTGATTTAGGCAAGCAGAGGGACCAGTGCTGATGTATTACTTAGTCAACCTGCTCCCATCACCACTCAGGGACAGTGTTTGCTCTACACACTAGCAAACTTCCTCCACAATTCAACCTGACATCCTGCCCTGCAGCTACTGCAGCTGCCAACACGACTAGACAAGAACTTCATGAGACATAATCAAGTTATAAAAGCATAAATATAAATCTGTAGGGAGACACGTCAGCTCACAAACAGAGGAAGAAGCATGACAGAGACAGCATGGATTGACATATTTCCAGTTCTGAAAAGTAAATAATCATCAATCTAAGATTCTTATGCTCATCAATGATAAATGAAGTATTCTCAATTAGAAGAAACAGAGAAAAAAATTTCCAAGAAAAAGTTATGTAGTACATAACCACTAAGTTAGCCCTGTAGAAAATACTTAAAGGAATAATGAACATAAAAGAAGAAAAAAGCAGTATACAAGAACACAGGAAATAATGCATTCTATGAATGCAACAGATGAAGTGTTTAATTGGAAAAGGATAAATCATGTCCAATACTATCAGTGATGAAGGAAAAGATTACCAGTTAAACAGCGAACTAGAACAACAAACAACAAAATCATAAACAATACATAACCATTTATAGCCATAATCTTGAATGCAAATGGCTTTGATTCACGGACTAAGTCTGGACTGAAAAGGTAGATGGAGAAACGTGATCTAACTCTCTCCTGTCTCTATAAAATTCACACAGCTAGGTAAAACATATAAACTGAGAGTCAAAGGGTGGAATCAAACTACCAATGAAAGGGAAGCTATAAACATTGTATCTTATAATGTAGACTTCAAAACAGGCCTTTACATATTAACAAAAGGAACAAATCATGAAGAAGACAAACATATTGTTAATATTTAGCATCAACTCCTGAGACTCCTAGTTTTATTAAAAACAAAACAGGTAGGGAAAAAACCCAACACTAAAATAACAGCAACAAAAGAAAACAAAACAAAAAACAATGATCACACATATTTGTACAAAATACCATTGAAAGACTATAGTACTCCATTCTCACATCTAGATACGTCTTCAAATTAAGAAAGTCGGCCGGGCAGTGGTGGCGCACGCCTTTAATCCCAGCACTTGGGAAGCAGAGGCAGGCGGATCTTTGTGAGTTTGAGGCCAGCCTGGTCTACAGAGCAAGATCCAGGAAAGACGCAAAGCTACATGGAGAAACTCTGTCTCAAAAAACAAAAAACAAAAAAACAAAAAAAAAATTAAGAAAGTCAGCAATGAAGCATCAGAGTCAAAATATACTACATATCAAATGTATTTAACTGATATCTACAGAATATTTTGCTTAATATATAGGGAATAAATATTCTTCTTAATAGCACATGGAATCTTCTCTAAAACTGACTATATTATAGGACACTATATAGTCCTTAATAAAAATTTCCAAAAATAAAAATAATTCCCTGCTTCCTTTCAGAATACAGAGAGATAAAATTAGAAATCAATATCAAGACTAGTATTTGAAAATACATAAATATTTGGAGACTGAATAATAAACTTTTGAATAAATAGTAGATACTGAAGAAATCAAGGAGAAATTTACAAATATCTAAAATCAAATAAAATGATAGTACAGGCTACCAGGTCCTCTGGGATACAGCCAAGGCAGTCCTTAGAGGAAAATTTATAGCTACAAATATTATTTAAAATTAAAGAATCGTAGAAACTTTAAAAGGAAATAACAAAAAGTCAGTCTCAAACCCAGGAAACAGCCAGAAATGATAAAGATTACCAAGAGAAGAAATTAACAAACTAGGTAATAAAAGAACAATATATAGAATAAAATAAAGAGTTAATTCTTTGAAAAAATTAACAATATTGAGTAATTCCAACCAAATAAACCATGAGAGAAATAACAAATTAATATAGTTAAAGATGAAAAGGGAGCCGGGCGGTGGTGGCGCACGCCTTTAATCCCAGCACTCGGGAGGCAGAGCCAGGCGGATCTCTGTGAGTTCGAGGCCAGCCTGGACTACCAAGTGAGTCCCAGAAAAGGCGCAAAGCTACACAGAGAAATCCTGTCTTGAAAAACCAAAAAAAAAAAAAAAAAAAAAGATGAAAAGGGAATTGTGACAACAGACTCCAATGAAATCCAGAAGATTGTCAGTTAATAGTTTGAAAAGTTTTAATTCTAACAAGTTGAAAAAATTAGAGAAAATGAATACATTTATATATACATATGGCCTTATGAAATCAAAGTCAGAAGACATAAGCAATGTAAACAGAACCCTAAACAAGTATTGAGACTGAAGGGTACTTAAAACTCCCTCCACAAAGTCACGTCTAGGGTTAGATGGATTTACTGAAGGAGTCTTCTGAACTCACAAGGAATATTTAATACAATTTTTCTCAAACTGTTTTACAAAATAGGAAGGAAGGAACATACCCAGCTCACTTTATAAAGCCAGTGAACTCCTGGTATCAAAACTGAATTACAGACACAGCAACAGATAAGCTAAAACCAATCTTCCCAATGAACATTGTTATAAAAATCCTTACTTACCAAATTGATCATCTCACCAAGAAGGTTATAAATTATCACCAAGTTGAAGTCATCCCAAGGATACAAAGTTGTTTTAAAACACACAAATCAATGAATGTAATACACCTTATCAAAAGACTTAATGGCAGACATCACAGGATCATCTGAATAGGTACAGGAAACAGCACTGGGCAAAGTTCATCAGACCTTCATGATACAAATACTGAAGAAACTAAGACTAGATGGAAAATATCAATATAATAAATGCCAAGGTCTGCAAATCTAGTCAATATTTTACTAAACAGAGAAAAACTGAGACCTTATCTTCTAAAATCCAGAATGATGGAAGGGTGCAGTTTTTTCACTCTTATTCATTATATTGTGTAGCTGAAGTTTTCCTGTGTCCCACCCAGTCTGCAGCTGCTCAGATCCAAGTAAACACACAGAGGCTTATATTAATGAAAACTGCTCCACCATTAGCTCAGGCTAACTACTGACTAGCTCTTACACTTAAACTCAGCCCATTTCTGTTAATCTATATGTCACCACGTGTTCCATGGCTTTACCTGTGTGCCATTACATGCTGCTCCCTGGATGGGTGGCTGGTGTCTACTGACTCAGCCTTCCTTTTCCCAGAATTCTCCTTGTTTGTATATTCCACCTATACTTCCGGCCTAGCTACTAGCAAATCAGATTTTTATTTATCAACCAATCAGAGCAATGCATTCACAGCATACAGAACATCCCACAGCAATAGTGTTCAATGGCTTAGCTAAAGCAGACAAAAGAAAGATATGTAAAGGATAAGAACTGGAAAGGAAAAAGTTGGTTGATTCCTACTTGAAGATGGTACAGTACTACACTTAAAAGTCCTCATTGCTCCATAAGGAAAACTTGTGCCTAATGGACACTTTGAGTATGTTTGCAGGATTACAAAATCCACATGAAAATCAGTAGCTGTTGCACATATCAATAGTAAATTTACTGAGGGGAAAATAATATCTCACTTATTTTAGGCTCAGAAAACAGGTAAGGATTAATCAAACTAAAGGGATAAAGGATCTTAATAAGGAAAATGTCAAGAGACTGGAAAAAAGAAAACAAAGAAAGTGAAGACCCTAAACCAGTGTTTCTCAACCTGGGTTGTAACCCCTTTGGGGGTTGAAATCCCTTGTCACAGGAGTTGCCTATGACTATTGGAAACTACAGATATTTATGTTACAATTCATAACATAAAATTACATAAATGAGATTGCAATGAGAAAAATCTTATGATTGAGGGTCCCCACAACATGAGGCACTGTATTACGTGATAACAGCTTTAGGGAGGTTGAGAACCACTACCCTAGATGATGGAAAGACCTCCTAGCTTCAAGATTTTCAATACTGACCAAATCAATATTGTGAAGATGGTTATACTACCAAAAGCAATCCACACAGTCAGAGCAGCCCATCACCACTCCAGTGATATTCTTTACAGAGCTATGAAAATTATAAAAATCCATATGGACATGCAAAATATGCCAAGCCAAGACAATTTTAAAGAGAAATAAGGCAGCCAGAGGTATCAGATTACCTGATTTCAAACAATACTATAGAGCCATAGTGACAAAGGCAACATTGGACTTGCACAAAAATAGACATGTAGAAAAATGGAACATAATTGATGACACAGTGATAAACTCATCCAGTTATGGAAATCCAATTTTTCATAAAGGTATCAGAAATGTGAATTCAATAAATGACAGGCTTTTCTATAAATGGTGCTGACAAAATGAAATGTCCCCATGAAAAAGAATGAAATTAGATCTGTATATTTCATACTGTACCAAAATCAATTCAAACTGAATTAATAACCTTATATAAAAATAGAGAAGTTTAGTTTATTAATGGAAAAGTCCTTCAGGGTAAAGAGATCGGCAAGAAATTTCTCATGAGAGCCTCAGTAATTCAGGGAATACCAGCAATATTTAATCAAATGGGGTAGTGTGAAATTAAAATGAATGTATACAACAAACAAAACTATCATTAGAGTGAACAGACAGTCCACTACACCATCTTTCCAAACACACTTTGGACAAGGCGTTATTATCTACAACATATAATGAAATAAAACCTTAAATACAAAAACAAAAATATCATTCAGTAAATAGGACAATGAACTGAATAGATATTCTCAGAGGAGAAATACAAAGGATCAACAAAGAAAAATATGGTGTCGGACAATATAATACTGGAAAACGTTCAAGTAAGGAAAAAAATCTATGAGATTGGCACCTATCCAATAGAGGAGGTTCATAGTTCAATGTTGGTTTTAATTTTTAGAAATACACTCCCTAATTTGGGAGAGAATATTCTCTATGGACCAACTGCACATTTCCTATTCCTAATACGCTGGCTGTGGATGCCTTCTCTGAGATGCTTGTGAGTACAAGTGTATCAGATCTCACAATGTTTTGTATTTGGGAATATTTATATATTTATAATGAGATAACTTGGGTTTGTCATCAAAGTGTAAGTATTTAACTCATTTATGTTACATAATTACACCTTACATATATAGACTGAATATATTTTTGTACAATATTCTAGTATGCTCACATTTATTTTAACATATACAGCTTGCACATACTAACAGGGCTCTCTATAATACCTTTACATATTTATACAATAAGAATTGATCAAAAGAAACCTCCCAACATCCTCAATTTTAAAATTCTATTGACTAAAAGATACAGCCCAATTGTAGACATATGAAATTTGACAGATGAGCTCTGAAAAATTTGTTCCATTGAATTGTTTTCATCATCTTCCACCTCTGATTGTTACTAGAGTTTTACAGATGGAAATAATTGCAAGTTGAAAAATAAATGTTAAAGCACTGAATATATGCAAAGGACAGGAAAAGAAGGAAGTCTTAAAATTTAAAAAATGATTTTATGTAATGTATTATCTACAATGAATCAACTAGGCAAGGTATTTAGGCTGTTAGGGATAATTTGAGGTGTCCTCATATCCCAAAATATGATTTCCAATGAGAAATAAGGATTATTGGCAGATTAGTGGGGGGTAAAGAAAGGACACAAAGGAGAGAAAGCATTTACTCACTAGTTACTACATTCTAGTAATTGTATGTATTTCACAAGTACTATTGCTGTCTCACAAAAGTCTTGTGAGATAAAATAATACACATTTTATGTAGAATGAATAATTGAAATTTTGAGAAATACAGTAGTGTGTGCTGTCTCCAGGGCAACCTTCTATATCCCGTAATTGCTCCCCAATGGTTTTTAGTCTAATGAGTCTGTATCAGTTATTTCCCTACCTATTTCCAACCTAAACTTTTGTTACACTGATTCTTAAGGGATTAAGTCCTCAAGAGAAACAAAGTAGACTGGTTTGAAACTCCACAGGGTGGAACTGTAAGGCACTACAATCCATTCCTTTGAGTGTCATGGTATTTCTGTCCATACACAGTACATTTTCAGTAAAGCCAGTTAATTCATATTAAAGAATTAGTTATTTGATAACCAAAATGTATTTTGTTAATTCATGTGAGTGTGCACATGTCATAGCAGACACTCATGTAGAGGCCAGAGGAGAACACGAGTGAGCTAATTGTCTTTAACCTTGTAAGTTCTAAGGATCAAACTTAGGTTACCAGGGCTTCTTATGTGCTTTTAAGCAAGGAATCATCTTGCCTGTTCCCAAAAATGCTTTAAAATGTAAATTTCTCTCTCTCTCTCTCTCTCTCTCTCTCTCTCTCTCTCTCTCTCTCTCTCTCTCAGATTCACCATCTCTTTATCATTAATTGGTGTGTGTGTGTGTGTGTGTGTGTGTGTGTGTGTGTGTGTGTGTTGTTGTTGTGTGTTTTAAATATATAAACACAGTCTGCTGGGTCTGGGTACATGGGAAGTGTTCGAAGGAGGAACTTGAAGGGGAAAATGATGTAATTATATTAAAACCTCAAAAATTGAAAGTTATGATAAAATGTTAGCTTCATAAGCCTTTCAGAAGTCTATAGCATTGGCATCACATAATTAAAAACATAAAATCATTAAAAGTAACTGAGAAAAGAGTGACTACATGAAAGAAATAATGAGTATTATTATATAGCAAATTTCAGTGTGCACTGGCAGCTGCCCCATCTTTCCTTGACATGGCTAGAAACAGAAATGGGGAACACAAGCAGAAAATGATCATTATTGGAACTCCCTTATAGCAGCATGAATTCTTGTTTTGTTTCAGACACTGCTTGCTATTTAATGTATGTACATTGGCTCATTGAATCCTCACTGCAAACTTATAAATGAGTGATTAATCATATCCGACACAATATCTAATCCATTGAAAAAATCCTTGCTATGAGACAATTTTTACAGTTCTTACAGAAAGTAAATTCAGTTTATGGTTTTCAAAATGCAATGGCATTCATTGTAAAATTGTGAAAAACTCAGTATCTGGTTTTCTGATTTAAAGTAGTTTCTGACAATGGTTTCATTAATCCAAATATTTGATTATCAGGAGCAATGTCTGTGAGGAAAAACAACATCAATTTTACCATATATCACAGAAATATAAGCTCTGTTTTCTATTTGCTTAGAAAAGAAGAGTGCTTGAGCAAAATATTATTTGCCTTCTCTCATGGAAGAGAACTCCATTATCTCAATAGAATTTTCTGTAGCCATAGGATATTCACAGACCCATTCACTAATGTGAGATATCCTATTTGTTCCTCTTTGTTTTGTGAATTTATGTATTTACATATAGTTTCAGGACATGAGCTAAGATCTCCCTTTAAGTATACCTTAATAAAGGTCAGGCATGGTGATGCACATCTTTAATCCCAGCACTCTGGAGGAAGAAGCAGGCAGACTTCTGTGAGTTCAAGGCCAGCATGTTCTACGTATTGAGTTCCTGGACAGCGGGAGGTACCTAATGAGACCACCCTCTCAAACTTTACCCCTCACCTCCTCACTCACAAACCTCACTGTATCATGGTGTCAAGTAAAATTTAAAGGTCAAATCTATTCATTTTGTTTTCATACAACTTGCAATTTCCCAGCGACCTTTGAGGCAGCTTTAGCAAAGGAAGGGCCAAGATAATTCTGCTATCCATTCATATGATTAGAACCTCACCTCTAGTTCCACTGATTGCACTTTATTTAAACACAATAACAAAATGACTCTGCTCAATTCTGATTTTAATGGTGTGTGTCTAACACCAGCCATCAATTGTTCTTGTTAATCTACTGCTCAGTAGACATATGTGACAGTGACATATGTGTCGGCAAAAATAAACACGACTTACTAAATGTGGAAATTGAACCATGACCTTGAAGGGTTTGAACTACATTGTTAATTTGTCATTTCTAAGTTGAGCAGCATCTAAATATAACCAAGAGGATCTGTAAATGGAAGACAGCTTGCCATTTTTAAAACACATTATTCGATGCTCACAATACGTAATAGACACCCACACCAACTTAATAACACCATTTATTTTCTTAAATATGGGAATGCCTCCAGGCAGGAATAATTGTTAATATGAAATTAGTTTTTCCTGAGTCGTTGTTATTCACTTTTTAATTAGTAGTTGTCTTATTTATTTCAAGGTAATCTGTCATTTCAGAGATGGAAAGATGCATCTGATCCATTAAGGCTGCTGGATTAAAAGTATTGAGTTCAGTCTTCATCCTTAACATCCCAGCTCCCCTTCTGACTTCAACAACAGACATTCAGAATCATCCATAACTAATGTTCTTCATAGCAGAATTCTCCAAATAAAACTCAATTTACCTGAATTATTAGTTATTATTTAAGATTAACTTTGAATTCAGAACAATCTCAGGCAAGAAGCTACTTGTCAGTTGGGATTTAAAATTTCATTAGAGAAATTAAGTACACATAACATGTACTCAGGATCATACATGCAATTTGTATATGGACATAAATATTTATATCATTTATGTATGAGTAGTGGCATGCAAATGTGAATATACATACATGTTGGGCAGTTGAAAATACTAAAAGAGGGAGACAGGTGTTTTGTTGCCATTTTTTACTCTGTGGAAACAGGTATACCATGACAGGACATAGCAATGTTCAGTGCTAATAGTCCTCAAGTTTATCTTTTAACTGTTATCATAAAAATCATAAATGAAATATTAATTAGACAAGATCTGATATGGGGTTGGGAAGGCAAGAAACCCAACACCGAGCTGAAGTGCTATTGATAGTTGGTAGCTGCTAGGAGAATGAGTGTCAGTTTTCTTAAGGGTGTGAACACACCTAAGAGCATTTGAGTAACACAAATTGTACTCACTAGGATCTTTAAAAAAGAGAACAAGAAGTTAGCTGGGTAGCGAGGGGGAATGAATATGACCAGAACACGTTGTATGTCATCCTCAAAATTTAATTAAAAATACCATGTAAAATTTCCTTAACAAAAAGGAAGTATATATCTTCTACTTTCATACTAGTGTTTCATATGCAAACTTTGATGACTTAAAGCTCATTTGTCATTTATACCATAACTAGTTCTCATCACCTCCTTCGCAAGTTCAAGATACACCAGATATTTATGTAAACGTAAGTCAAAAGCTGTCTAAATTTGAAAGCTTAAACTAATGACACGTGTCTAGTTTTGATATAATCTACACCCCAGTCAAAGAATCCCCTTCATAGAGTTTGAGAACTCTTGCCTTTTTGCCTCGCCTTCACTCTCCTCATTTAATGACACCATCCATTATAACAGACAGCTCAGATTGCAAAAGTACCTGTTGAAATTTCTACTGGCATGGTCTCATCTCCCACTGTACACAGTAGTCCATGCACTGCTTAACATCAATAATCCTGTTTCTGCTGTGATCATTTCTCAGGCTCAGTGCCTTAATATATCTTCAACTATTTATTGTGTGACTTGCAATGCAGAGTCCCTCAATGTCTCAGATAACTGTTAAGATTGTATTTCAATGGGTTATTATCTTAGTATCCTGAAACCTATAACTTAAATGAATGTCTTAGTGTAGATGAATTTCTAAATGGCATTTGCAAGCTCCCAAGTTGGTGAGGTAAGGTTAGTTGTGGCTTTCCCTATTTCCCTGATCTTTCTCTAAGGCATTCACCCCTATATTTAGCTTTGTGCTTTTTATTTAATAAGACCATTTAGAAATTTGTCTACATCTTAGTTTTGGTAGAGATTGTCTTACAATATAAGCTATTGCTTTTGATTTCTGTTACTTGATTTTGTGCAGTATAAACTTTCACTGAGCTTTTCATGATTTAATATTGCTAATTCCTAATGTTCTTTGTGTCACAATTATTTCATATGAATTTATATTAATTCCTGGCAGTGGCTGAGATGAAACCTGAGCAAAAAAGAGAGAACAAAGAACAATGGGAAGAGTAAGCACATGACTCTCCCAGGTTTGGGAATTTTAAGTCATAAAAGGTAGAAATTCTAAGAGAAAATACACCTGTGTGGTCTTTTTTTCTCTTCTTCTTATTCCTAGGCTGGAGGAGAGCAGGAGCACGTTTACAGTTAAGGACAGGAGAGAGGGATCATTCAGTCTCCTTTACAGTTATAGCTACGTACACTGACATTCTGTGTCACTGTTGTAAGCATTTTGTGAATAGAACTAGCTCCCATTTGGCTTATGAACACAGTGCCAATGTCATAATAGATGCTACCCAAGATATTATTTGAAAAGTGTTGTTTCTCCCAGTGGACATACTTTTTTAAAGAAAGCTGTTACTAACAACCCCAACAGCAACTTTGTTTCACTTTCCTGTGTGTTTCTATCTTGCTCTAAACATAAACATAAAAAACAAAGTCAAAAGAAGAAACATTGTGGAAATGCCAGCAATTTTGTGCTGTTTAGTGCATCTAATTAATGTATATGCAGACAGGACAGGGCATCAGATATTGAATGTAAATAGATGGGGTTTGGGGATTGTCCTTGGAGCACTCCAATATTAAGAGGTAAAATAAAAGGACACTAGGTTCCTTAGAGAGAATTAGCCAGCACTAAAAGAAGAAAAGAATTGTGTCTAGCGTGAGAGTTGAAAGGAAGAAATGTATGTAGAGGAGAAAGTGACCCTGGTTATTGCACACTGCTCATAATTTAGGTGATAGGACTTGGAAAAATCCCAAGTACTCAATCCCTGAATGACTACTGATCAGTCTAAAGTAAATTTCCAGAACCTATAGCTCTCTTTGCCATTGTGACAAAGATTCTGTTCTAGCTTTGTGGTCTCTTTGGTGTTGTATTTGCGTGCCATATTCAACATTTCAAAGACTACATATTAGTATCCCTAGCCATATGATCATTTTCTTTATTCATAATCTAATTTCAAAAATATGTCATGAACAGCCAGTAGATGCTAAGCTCTTTGTTAAGCCTTGGAAATACCACATTGATTATGAAAGTCTCTGAGACTTGCCCTTATGAAGATTGGAACATATGGCAAAATGATTCCTTTGTTGTCTTTCCAAATGCCACTCCCATCTATTCTTTTTCTCAGGCGTTGGTTAGGTTTGAAGTTCTCAAATCATAGGACATTATGGTAAGGCTATTTCTATCATCAGTAGCTGTTTAAATAATGGGAATATCACTTAAAATCATCATCCTATTACAGGGGAAGTGTATGGATGGACTTCTAGGAAGGGTGCCAACATTTATAAAACAGTTTCATTCAGTAACAGTGGTATTTCTGTTTGTGAACTTTCGCCATCAATGAAAACCCTTAGATTATGAGCTGGTCATTGTTGGGAGAAGATGGATGGTAATGTGGATATTAGATTGGATTAGTCCCGAATACTGATGAGCCAATAAACTCATGATCATATGAAAGTAAAGTTTAGATGAATATGCCAGCTAAATGCATCCTGGAATCAATTTTGTAGCCTAATAAAGAAATTCTCTGTTGGACCATGCCTAGGAAAAATAAGTGAAGTAATTTGCATCAAAAATTGGTAAAAAGCAAAGCTATGAAGACAGAGTTAAATTTATTTGATACATTACAGGAAAGACACAGGAATCAAAACAAAGAAGAATATTTTGCCCAGCTTTGAAAGGGAATTGTGAGTACACATTTTTTAAGTCTGTGAATTTATATAATCCATCTGCTTTTCATCTTCTATGAAGACACACCTGGCATGTGGCAGCCTCTGTTTGGAGACATGAAAGTTGGAATAGAGTTTGTTAAATATCAGAGATAGCGCCTTCAGAGAATAAAAGTAACCAAATGTGCTCAGTACAGAGAAACTCTTTTGGAGGATGTATAATTTAGTGTAACTTGTAAAGCTACATAAAATAACAAATGTTTGTTACTATCTTCAGTCTTGATAAATCATAGTTTATGGGCAGGCTTATTAATTCAAAATTAGTATCAGAAAAGTTCCTCTTGGATCTGCAAGACAAAGTGAGTATCTTTTGGGTAGATGGAAATGTAAATAATCATCATAATAAAAATGACATAAGGATGGAGGAGAATTGGTAAGGGCACTCTGAAGATGTTCAACAGGCTGTTTTCTCAGGTCAGGGTATCAGATCACAGCTACAAACTGACTTACACTGAGGTTGCATTTCTTTTTTCTCCTCTTCTCTTTCTATTTCTCTTTCTTCTCTCTCTCCTTTTCTCGCTTAACACACATCACACACACACACAACACACATACCACACACACACACCATACACACACTACACCACACACACACACACACACACACACACACACACACACACACCACACCACACACACACACACCACACACACTGAAGCCCCATTTTATGCTTTAGGTTTCATTAGAAAAGGTTTTCACTTGTATGACATCACATCAATTTTAAGAAGATTTCTCCCATCTGGATCCCTCATGTTCCCTTCTCCCATCCTCTCCCTTCTACTCCCTCTTCCCATTGCGGGAGGGATAGAGAGGGAGAGCAATGAAAGAGATATGTTGACATTGAACCATTAAGGGGTTAGGGAGAAATCTGGAGGTAGGGAAATTGTCCCCAGATAAGACTCATACCAATGGTGGAGAGGGTGCTTGAAGTAGCCTTCCTCTGTACTCAGATTGGTGTCTACCCTAATTGTCATCATAGAACCTATATCCAGTAACTGATGGAATCAGATGCAGAGACCCACAGCCAAGCACTTGGCTGAGCTCCTGGAGTTCAGTTGAAGAGAGGGAGGAGGGATTATAGGAGCAAAGGGAGTCAAGATTATGATGGAAAAAAACACAGAGACAGCTGACCCAAGCTGGTAGGAGCTCATGAACTCTGGACTGACAGCTGGGGAGCCTGCATGGGACCAAACTAGGTCCTCTGAATGAGAGTGACAGTTGTGTGGCTTGATCTGTTTTTGGGGCCCCTGGTAGTGGGACTGGTATTTATATCAGGTACACGAACTAGCTTTTAGAGCCCATTCCCTATGGTGCGATGCCTTACTCAGCCATGATGCAGGAGGGAGGGGCTTGGTCTGGCCCCAACTTGGTATGCCAGTCTGTGTTGACTACCTAAGTGAGGCCTTTTACCCCCTATGTGAAGGGGATGGAGGGGTGGGGTGAGGGTATGAGAGGAGGAGCTGGATAAGGGGAGGGAGGGGGAACAGGGGTTGGTATGTAAAATGAAAAAAAATTAAAGAAAAAAGTTAAAGAAAAATGATTTCTCCCTTCATGAAACACTCTCTTCTCAATTGAAAATCTGGTAGCAGGAAGCTGCTCCCTTGTCTCACCATCAGGTGATGATTTGGATCATGTTACGACAAATAAAAATATACTTCGGGATTTGGGTGTTTTATTTTTACTTTGGGATTTTAAAATAAATAATTTTAATCTCTAGTGTTTCTAAATGGCCTGTAAAAAGACACCAAGTTAACAGTGGCAGCTTTCAGTGAATCGACACTGATAAGAAGAAGTTCTATGATTAGGAGAGACAGAACATGAGAAGAACAGGTGAATGATTCAGTGACTGCATCTAAAAATCACATAATTCAGCAGGAAAGAAAGCACAGAATAGTAAAGGCAATCTCTAATTTAACAAGGGCTCCTTAGTAGGAAGAGAAGATGCTCACATTCAGCCTTTTCCTTTTAAAATGACATTGGGTTCCCATTTTCTTTATTGTTGCTAGAAGATTTTTAAAAAAATTTAGAGAAATCAAGCAGAAACATTCTAGAACATGTCCTACTTTAAACATGACCCAAACTCATTATATCCCATTTCACAGATGACCTCTGATTTCCTAATTTTGTTATTTGACAGAATTCAGAGAGAAGAGAATGGAGTACAAGAAATGATACTGTCTACTTCTTTTCTTAGGACAAAATAAATGACTTTTCATATGTCATTTGCTTGTTTCAAATCTCAAGGAATCATATGAAGTCATTCCAACTTTCAAATAATGTTTTTTGATTTTTATTTTTTTGAGAATTTTATATATGAATATACTGTATTTACATAATTTAAATCCCTCCGTCTCCCCTTCCAATTTTCCCTTGTCCCCACCCCCTCTTGTATTCATGACAACTTTTATAATCATTACTTTTTAAAAGATACTGAGTCCCATGCATTTTATTTATATGTACATATGTTTAGATCTGACCAGTTAGGAATGGATAAGCTCCAGTTAAATCCTGAAGAAAATGGATCTCCCCTCTCTCATCCAAAACAGGATGCCTATGGCTCATCCAGCAGTGGGGATTTGTGAAGATGCCCTCCATCCACATTGGCATGTCAACTATTGTGCATGTCTTATTCAGGCAACTATATTGTTGAAAGCTTGTGCTGTATCTAGAAGATACTATTATATTGTAGTCATTCTGGTACCCTGGCTTACAATACATTCAGTTTAACTAAATTGAGGCATTGAACATTTGCCAGATTAACTATAAAAAAAAATTAATACCAGGTCAAGAGGAGACTCTCAAGTGAATATGATAAATAAGTAATTTTGAGATCCTAAAACGGCATTCTAAAGTCTAGAATTGATAGGTAGTGAAAGGCTGGGAAGTTCAATCACCCCCAAGAACATTTTTGGTTTCCTTTTCAGTTTGGTTGACAAGTAAAAGAATGAGTTATTGTATGCTCAACACATTGACTGATTACATCACTTTCTATTCCAGTTTCCATCCATGTGAGTTATCACTAGTACTCAATATCAAGTGAACACTCATTAGCAACACTGGGAGAAATACCAGTGTGCTTCCTTCAGTGTACCTGGGGAAATAAATCCTTGATCTACCTCATGGGTGAAAAACAACTTAGAATTTAAAAGATAAATGTCAGATCTATGAACAATGGAATTATAAACAGAACTAGAATCCTCGGTGCTTACTGATAATGATTACCAGGAATTTTTATTTTTAAAAGAAACATAAGACTCCAAGAAAGACAATGCACCTGCAGGACCAACAACAAAACAGCAGCCTCGCTGTCTGTTTGGAAAGATTTAATAAGTGAAGAGGCTTCAGAACACAATGTGAAAGCAAACCAGCCCTTCCCCTCATGCTGCTCCCTGGAATTACTACAAATGGAATATAAAGGCAACTTCAGAATATGAATCTGTCTTAATTGTGTTTCCATTGCTGTGATAAACTACTATGACCAAAATAGCTTGGGGAGGAGACGGTATTTGGCTTAAATATACTACACAACAGTCTGCTGAAGAAAGACAAGGCAGAAACTCAAGTAGGGCAAGAACCCGGAGGCAGGAGCTGCTGAAGAGGCTATGGAGCTGCCTACTGACCTAGTCTTGATGGCTTAGTTAGCCTGCTTTCTAATAGAACCTAGGGCAAACAAGTCAGGATTTGGCACTGCCTACTATGGGCTGAGCCGTCTGATAGTGGTTACTAATTAAGAGAGTTCCCCAGTAGGCTTGTCTGTAGCCTGATCTTATGGAATAATTTCCAGGTTGAGGTTTTCTCCTCTCAGGTGACTTTAGAATGAGTCAAGTTAACAGAAAAGGTAACCAGCACACAGTGCGAAAAGGAGACCGTATACAGCTCAGTTTATTCAACAACTATGGTGTGCATACCTAGAAGAGAGAATAAAAATATGTACTTATTTGTTTGAACCAAATAACTAGGAGTAAATAGTAAAACAGGAAAGTAAATTTAAAGACAGGACAGATGACTTTGTCTTTTTATCTGTCAAATCTATATATGTAGTAATTTTATTTTACTGTCACCGAATGTATTATTAGTTACACCAAAATATTAATTATAACAGAGATTGTATACATACATATACACACAGGCATAAATACACAGGCACACACACATGTATATATACATGCACACATGCATCAATTAAATTGGTAATAATTGTTGACTGACATTTGGTTGTTCTCAAAATCTGCAGTGAAGTGCCATCTACATAAGATGATACTTGGCTATGGGACTTTCAGCAAGCAATCAGGTCACAGAAGGTTGTTAAGTGAGGGTCCTGATAGGGTGAGTACCCTGATAAGTGGAGGACATCCTAAAAAGATGTCATCAGATGACAGGAGTTTATTCGTCATACTTGACCTCTACTTTGATCCTGTATGGTTCAGCATCCGGAACTGAGAGATACATGTCTGCTTTAAACTTTTTAGTCTGGTTTTGTTTTTTTTTTCTGCAGCAGCCCAGGCTGAGAAATTAGAACTTATAGAACTTACAGATCTCCTCTATAATTTTTATTTGGATGGAGCTAAAAATATTTTCAAAACTAAAACAAGAAAATTACACATATTGACCTTATTTTTGATTAACATGAGTATATATTCATATATAAAAATTAAACATTGCTAATTTTTTAGTTTCATCTATAGTCTAAAGATTTCATGAAGTAAACAGAATTTAAAGTATCCTCTTACTTTTATTTATTTATTGAGTAATCTTCCTTTTAAAATGATTTGGTTGTATGAGAAACTGATAGAGAATGAATTTAATACTTTGAAATTTCCTCAGAACGAGATGGTGTAGGTTTGAAGAAACTAGTTTTGCAAGTTTTGAACACTATCACTAAAAATAATAACAAGCAGTATAACTTGAGGTGGAGAGATGGTTAAGAGCACTTTCTGCTCTTTCAGAGGACCTGAGTTTACTTCCAAAATCCACATTAGGCAGCTCACAACCACCTATAACTCCAGTTTCAGGGGATTTGAACCCTTTTATGGATTCTTGGCTTCTCAGCCTCCCCCCTCCCGACACACACACCAGTTTTAAAAACAGTTATAATTTGCTTCAGGTTTTAGATTTGATTCCTCCATGTAGCTAAAATGTTTTAGAGCAAGCATTAAGGTATTGGACAGAGTTGATAAATGACATGTCTGTATGTATTTCTCAAATTGAGACTACATTAATCTTTTTTTTTCTTATTAATGAATCAGTGTAAGGGAAAAGCTTTGGGCTCCAGTTAATTGAGCTTCTATTGCATCCTGCATATGTCCATGCACTTGACCTCTCCATTTCTGCTGATGTCACTTACTGGTGTAATACACCTGGGATTAACATGGACTTGTCAAGCAAGATTCTGGATTGTTGCCTCACAGAGGTTAGGAGAAGTCAGTAAAAGAGAAGCAAATGTCTAATTCTTCAGACCCTTACCAGAGTGGTATTGGCATGGAATAGTCAATGGCATCATTAACTCACTTCCCTTCCCCCCAGGAATTAAAAATTCATAAGAGAGTAAGCCAAGTAGCTGATAGTGTTTGCCCAGTCTATGGTTTAGCATGGAAGAATGAGGACTGGACAGGAAGTATTCTACACCTCCTATGAAGTAGAAGGATTTTACATTCCAGCTTTGATAGGTCCATAAGCATCCTAAGTAAGATGGATATGAATATTCTGTACACAAATAAGCACACATATCCCCCAAATGAAGCCAGGGCTCCTGAGTGTGTATTTTCCTGAGAGTAAGCCTTGGTTACATCTCAGTGGTGTCTGTGATCCTAAAATATTGAGGATCCACTATTGAACTGTTTATACTGCCATGCAGTGAAGTACATGATAGCAAGTAATTGTTTCTCTAAGTCTGAATGAACAGATCGTCAAGCATTCGATGTGAAGGGTAAAAGATAATGTGTCCAACTAATTATTGGTGTTTAAATTTTCATGGTTGGTTTAGGAATGTGATTTTCCTAGGTTACATTTATTCTTTTCCTAAATTTGGTTATTTCACTCCATATTACAGACACATAGAGGAGAATATAATCATTGTGTTAAAAACCAAATCAATTAGCTGGGTCTACCCACATATATTGAATAGACTCATGTCATTACAGTAATTTTAAACCAATGTTGGCTTGCAAGTTCTTTAATTGATGAATAACACATATAAACATGGTAGAAAGCTCTGGATGAACAATAGAAGTTGAAGTAGTGCCAGTGAATATCATGTTGAAAGCATCTTGCGCTCTCTCTCTCTCTCTCTCACCCTCTCTCTCACCCTTCCTCCCTCCCTCCCTCTGTCCTCCCCACCTCTCTCTACCTATTACTTCCCTCCAGGTTTCATGTCAGTATCTTGCCCTTTAGAATATCACTGTAAAGAAATGATGAAAATGTTTTATAATATGAAGAAAGGTCCCTTTCTTTATTTATATGTTGAGATTTTTTTGTCCTTTCATTCACTGAAACATTTATTAGGCCCCTTCTCACAGGTGCTCAACTGAGCTCAAGGAATATGGAGGTAAACAAAAATCATAAACGTGAAGGAATTTTCCGTGTTCTTTGTGTGTACATAATGCATGTTTATTTACTACTTTTTATAAAGCTACATAATGTAAGTGTTACAGCCATGACAATACAGTTGTAAGTCACATATGATATCTACAAAATAAGATAAGAAAATATACAATAAAAGAAATATGATATATAAATAGATATATGTAGTTCCATTTAAATATATTCAAGTTTATTTTAAACATTACAAGTTAAAATATCCACATATTACTTAAATTAAGAAATTAGTCAAAGATTTTTCAAATGTGAGAAATTTTCTTACTTATTTCAATAAAATGGATACTTAGAAAAGGAAAAATGCCATTTTTAATAGCAAAAGAAATATATGATTGCTTTTTATGTGACAACTCAGCTGAGCTACACAAACCTAGGTTTCAGCAAAATTCTACCCAACTAAGTAACATTTCAAAGTCAAATTCTGAATCAGTAGCTGGCTAGGAAATGGAGAAGAATATTTTAATTTGTAAAAATCCATTATTCTAATCACTGATACCTCGTGTCTACTTTGTAAGAACTCAATAAACATGATGCCTTAGATCAGTGGTTCTCAACCTGTGGGTCGCAATTCCTTTAGTCATATATTAGCTATGCTATGTATCAGAAATTTACATCAGGGTTTATAAAAGTAGCAAAATTACAGTTATGAAGTAACAACAAAAATAATTTTATGGCTCAGGGGAGTCATCACAACATAAGGAACTGTATTATAGGGTCGCAGTATTATGAAGGTTGGGAACCACTGCTCTGGATGATTAGGGAAGGGAGGTTTTAAGGGCCTGGTTTTAAATATGATGGAGATGAGAAGAAGTAATAATATAAGGAATGTACTCTTGGGAGATGTGCTTTTACTTCATACATAAATGAAAACCCACTTAATTGGCCTGTATAAAGTATTAATGTTTCCAAAATACAGAAACAGTCACAACTCAGCCACATAGATAGAAAGGAAATTATCTTGCCGGGACAATTCACTGGGTGCTGTAGCAGTGACCCAGAATTTCATATCCTTTCTTTTTAAAAATTTCTGGTTTATATACAAAAAGTTCCATTCTACCATTTGATCCAATCACTCATATATTTCCCTCTGTGTCTCCATCTCCCAATTACTTTTCTTCCTTTATTATAGCTTTCTACCTATTCACCATCTATTTCTATATGCCCATAGTTTGAGATAGGTTAGGTAAGAGTATATGAATGAAAATGCATAGTGCTTAATCTTTAGTTTAATGTCCAGGACTATAATCAGTTAAGATCTCCACAATACTCCTGTGTGTGAATATAGCTTAAAGAATACTTAAAATGTAAAACTATACACTAATGAGTGTACAGTTGCAAACTGGGTGTATTGATGGAAGCCATTTTAAACTTTGAATAGATCTACAAGACCTCAGTGTTTGTACATGTACAGGATTATAGATATAGGTGCATATTGGTACTATTTGGGACCAACTGATCCAAATCATGACATCTTTTAATCATAATAGCTATACAAACAAATGTTTGATTTGAATGAAATGTTCCAAATCTGAAAGGAGTTTGGGAAATTAAGGTGTAGTATTTGTCTACAATAAAGTTAATATTCCATAAAGCACATAAAAGCACACATGAAGGAAATCAGTGATGTGAAATTGTCCAACTGCTTCTGTTATGTTTCCCCAAATGTTTTGTTAATTTCTATATTCATGGCAATATGCTAAAATGGCAGTGAAGAATATTAAAATATCAGAAAGATGTTGCCTTCAAGGTGCATAATGCAGCAGGAATGATTCTTGCAGCAGGAATGATCCTTGCGAAACACTCCAAAAAACTGGCTCTGAAGAAATAGTGTGATGTAGATGGGTGATCAAAGGCACAAAAATAGGGTATGTTGCAACATATCTAGGAAATTATGTAAACTAATTCACTTTGCCTGGCATAAGAATCATGCAAAGAGCATAGTTTGCAGAAGATGACATTGGAAATACTGGATTGAGCCCAAATCCCAGAGGAATTGAAGAACAAACTTAGAACAGTTTGAACTGTGGAATATGGAAGATGAGTTAGCTCTTGGTATCTCTAACGGCTCCATGCATTCATGCTTTCTTGTACTGACAACATGGGAAAATTAAATACTTTATTTTATCAGCATATTGCTTGGATTCAGTTTGGCACATTTTGTTGAAGTTTGCACTGTCAAAAGTACAGTTGTGACTGTTAGTGTAGTATTTTGCCAGGCCATCTCCCCTTCTCCATTCTGACTGGGCAGTCTCTTTTGGAAAACCACTTTGCCAGTGTTCTTTTGGGTATCATTGCTTCAGACTCAAGCCTCTGTCCTACATAATCATTGTGTAAGTACCTAGTTGCTCCCATTATACCAACTTAAAATAAACAGACACTTGTCTTTATCATGGAGTGAAGTCTACACAGGAACATTGGATTAAGTGAGGATGACAGAGTTGCAACTCTGAAGGCCTTTGATTCACTTACATAATAATTGATACTTAGATTGACGTTTTTAGTCATTCTGGACTTAAATAAAATTAAGACCACGTTACATTTTATCTGGATGGTGAAAGAGACAGCCCAGATACAGTCTGAGAAATGAGGAAATAGTGTGGGAGTTAAAAATAGATGACCTTCAAATACAAAGTGTGCCTTAGTCATAGAGAACTGACTAGTACTTAAGTCCTGAAGACATTTTCTTTCTAGTATAGGAGTCTGCAAAGGAAGTAAGATCATGTACAAGTCCACATAATGGAATAAAGTGGTTTGGATCCTAGTTTGTTCTCTTTATCGCTACAGAAAATTAGAATTGTTCATTTTTCCATGTGGAAAAAGAAAGAAATATGGAGCAAGTCTCTGCATTTAAACATTTCTGTTTTAATTGCCTGAGAAGAAACAATGATATTAAAAATGTCAATTTGGCTTAGGAATTACATTTCAAATATTTTGAGCCATTGAGACCTGTACAGTGTCTGAAAAGAAAATTATTAACTATGGATCATGAATTTTAACTTTTCTTGGCTGTTTAGAAATAATGGCAACGAGGAACGGCATTAGCAAGCTTCTAGTCCATCAACATTCAGTAACCCACTCCCTGTGCCATGTTCAAGGATCTAGTCTGCTTTCACTGCACTTAGCATCAGATCCCCAAGTTAAAGAATCCAGAAGAGCAATGGAGAGTCAGCTGTGGCCTCGTGCAGGTTTATTTTGATGTGCCTGATCTAGTCTTCTACATAAGTCTGCAACCTGGTGACTTTGGACTCCTGAAGGTAGCTTTTGTTCACATCCAACTGCCTGAGCACTGGGCTTGAAGCCAGCTCTGTACTCACCTCATTTGTGTTATTCGGGTCAGGGAAACGTCAACAGAAGAGCCAACTGTTCCGAATGGAAGACTGAACTCTCCATCACCCCTCTTTCCAGCAGATTCCATAAGACCCGGGACGTTCACTTGGTAACTTAGCTCTTATACGAAGGGTAGAAAGAAGAAATTCCAATTTATGCATTAGAAGGCTTGCAGGGAGATTAAATTATAACAGTGTGTTTTCAGAATAGGAGAGAATCCCAGGAGACTAAGACTCATTATGCTTCTATGTTCTTATTAAAAAGTTATATTCTCTAGACCAGAAAATAGAAACCTTCAAACTTTAGGATAAATACTTTATTAGAACCAAAATTACTTCAGACTAAGAAGAAGGAACTTATACATTAGTTATGATATCTTTCACTATTAAAACAAAACAGGCAAGATGAAATGAGTTGGACAAAGAAGGGTAACATAAAACCTGAAAGAATATCAATGCACTGCTTGCTTATTCCAATAAAAGGCTAAGATTTATATATCCACTGATACACAGAAAGTAAATATAAGTATCATTATCTTGGTATCAAAAAGAAAATGTAGTGTATGTGTGTGTGTGTGTGTGTGTGTGTGTGTGTGTGTGTGTGTGTAACTCATAACACACTCTTTGGAAAAAAGCACATGATTATTTCAATGGCAGTTTAGTCTTATGTGAATGGATATAGACACAGACACACAGGCACATGAGCGCATGCACGCACACACACTCTCTCACACACTCATCTGTTATGCTTTTCAGGAGAAAACAATAAAAATAAGGAAAGTCCTTATAAAATAAAGCTTTGCATTAAGTGTCTAGAGGATTGGCTAGTATAAATCCAAATGTTTTTCACATTCTAATAGAAGATATTCACCACAAAAATAATTGAATGACTTTGCTAATGGCATAGCTGTTAGGTTCTAGCCTGGTGAACAACAGCCCTGAGGGTTGACCCCAGTGGTTACTTACTTACAAGCTATGTCCTCAAGGTGCAGTGTGATTTCTCTGTGTCATTAGTTTCATCTGGATTTTGTGTCCTTCAGCTTCCCTCTAGGATTTAGCACACAGAGTTTCAGAAACCACTATTAACAGTTTTTATTGACTCGCTTATTTCCAATACTGTGATTTTCAGAAGTATAGGGGTTTAACACATGTATTTTAGAGTTAAATTACTTGTTGTTAGTAGTTTTTTTAAATAATAAAATTGTTTTATCTCAGATTTTATTCCAGTTTTAACAAGCAAAAAGACCAATTACGCAGCTCCAAAGCAAATGAACCAATGTTACAGCCTGTACATTTTATTATATTTACCCTATGTCACAATATTTTTTAAACTTTGTCTTTCATTTATTTATTCATTTAATATTGGTTTTCCATGGCAGGGTTTCTCTGTGTGTAGCCCTGGTTGTCCTGGAACTTGCTCTGTAGATTAGGATGGCCTTGAAATGATAGAGATCAGCCTGTCTCTGCTTCCTCATTAATTGAGTACTGGGATTAAAGGTGTTCACCACCACTGCTCAGCCACAATAATTTTTAAGAGGCCACTTTAGAACCTTCTTTGAAATTACACAAGTAATATACCTTCATCTCAAACTTCAACTCGAAACTATTCTCAATGTATTAGTAGAATCTAGAGTTTTACCATTGATTTGTTGTATGTGTGTGTGTGTGTGTGTGTGTGTGTGTGTGTGTGTGTGTGTGTATGTGTGTCTGTCTGCAAGGTTTCTGTTATCCACCATTTATCAAGTTCCCTAATTTTTCTTAGCTAAACCACAATGGATACTTTAATTTTTAAATGTAAGTTTGATTTTAATTAGTCTCTCTGAACTGGTTTTCTCTTTTTATCTGTAAGTTTGCCTTAATTATATCAACAATTTTTTTTTGCCTCAACAAACTTCTGATATTCAGCCATCGTTGATTTTCTAGGACATGGTGCATCTTTCCTTTATTATGTACATTAGAACTGGATCGTATGATTTATATCTTGTATTTTTTCAATCAGAATATTCTGTGTTCCAAAAATGAGATTAGCCTCTAGCTTTTTCTCTTCTATTACTACTGGAACCATAGTTATGCTGCCCTTAGACCATGATCTGGAACCATTTCCACCTCTGTCTTGCTCTGAAGTAGTTACTATGGATGAGAAGGGCTGACTTCAAGGACTGACCATCCTATACCTCAGCAAGTGTTTCTGTTTTAAGGATGGGCAGCACCATCTTCACTTTCTTTTATGTGCTGTCCCCAGGAGCTGCTTTTTCTTGATTGAGTAATAATGAATGCTTTAATAGCACAGTCTTTCTCATTTAGTTTTTCAATTCTGCTATTATAAAATTTATCTTGTGTGCTAAGAAAAATAAGACAAAATAGCCCTAGTGTGAAACACATTGATGTTTGCTCCTTTTCCTTGGTTCATTGTTTCAGCTAGTGTATTGATATGTATTATTTAGGATGATTTTTTTTTTTTTTTTTTTGGTTTTTCGAGACAGGGTTTCTCTGTGTAGCTTTGCGCCGGAACTCACTTGGTAGCCCAGGCTGGCCTCGAACTCATAGAGATCCGCCTGTCTCTGCCTCCCGAGTGCTGGGATTAAAGGCGTGCGCCTATCAATACTAGTAAATTGTTCTTCTTGCTTCATTAATTCCTGACTTGATTTCTCTTTACAGTTCTTATTTCCCAATCCTTATGCTTCTTACATTGACATTGTTTTCCTAGTTAATCTAGTGAGAAATTGTTTAAATGTTTTAACTCTCTCTGCATATTATGAATACATTAATGCTCTTGCTTCTTCTGATTAACCCCGCTCCAGTGT